>NC_000069.6:128315227-128615227 GCF_000001635.26 Mus musculus | reverse complement strand
TGAGCCAATATTTTTAGTAACTATTTTGTACAGGACTTAGTAGTAGCATTGTGTTTTCATTGTGTTCAATGTCAATGTCATTAACTCCAAACCTGAGTTGAGAATAGATCAACTTGAGTACCAAGTAGGCTTGAACCCAAGCAAACTTCTTTGATTATTTAAGTGAGACAAGGTAGTTATTTTTGATTCTTTTTTTTTTCTGGCACATTGCAAGTTAAATCAATGGTTTAATATGATTTACTTTCGTTGATACTTTGATTCGGGGTAAGATCACAGATGAGAGCTTTTGTTTTGTGGGGTTTGTTCACAGATCACTCTGTTTCTGCGCCCTAATTAATCAGTGTTCATGGGGGAATGTGAGGTTATTTGCTTTCCAGCTTCTGCAGATATACTAATAGCATAGCAGGAGAATTCAGAAATAACACACGCTGCTTTTCATATTTGCGGCCCTTTCCCATGGACTCTTACGCAATTATCTAGAAAATGTGATCCACTGTTGCTATTGGAATTGTATCTCCTGCTGACAGGAAATCCCAAGACTGTAAAATCCTCTCTGTTACTAGGTCTTTTGAGCATAATATTATTCCAATATGTTAAATTGAACATATCATTATATTTAGAACTCCTACCACAGACCCTGACCTTTATAATCCGGAGAAAAGAGAAAGCATTTCTCTTTCTCAATTAAATCAGTTTTTAAAACATGTAATAAAGCATTTCTCATCGACGGAAATAAAAATAGTGTACGGTTTTCCAATTTAGTAGCATAGTTTAACAGGATATTGGGATCCAGTAAGGTTTAGCTAACGATCAAACTAAAGAGAAGCATTACTAGACTTCCTTATACGTTATCATTAGCCCCGTAAAATTGACTTATTGAGCAGAGCCTCAAATCAAAATTTTACAACATTACTCCCAACACACTGCACACTGGGACCTTTGCCTAAAGGACCCGTTCTCTCATTATCCAGAATTGCGAAGGGAAAAAAAAAAAAAAAAAAGAAAAAAACTGTCAGCTGCAAAACTTGAAGCCATTTTCTCCCTGCTGGCGAGTAATTTTGATTGCAACAAGTACCCTAGGTCAAAAACAACCAGTATTGCTTTGAAATTGCCTTATGAAAAAAATCTCTCGACTGATGGGGTAAAATTAAAACGAGCGGGAGATGCTCATGTTTTAGCACATTCTGGCTTCCAGCTTATAAGAACAATTCTGTGCATTAGTGTAAAATTATTTACATAATTACAGATCAAACCAATCAGTTACTACCTTGTAGGGCTAAAGGTCACGTCTAGCATAAGCAAGCGGCTTCGCTGCGGTTCTGTTGCTAATACCCGCTCACTCCAGGGCTGCCGCCCTATTCCCAGGGCTGATTGCCCTCTGTCCTGTGGCTTCAAGTAATGTAAATTGTATCTTGTCCCTGGGTAATCGAGATCAGGGCTGCCTTGTCTGTCCACTGCCTGCCAATGTCCTCTCTGTGCCGCGATAATGGTTTTGGTGGGCAATCAAGAAGCAGGCCTTCTTGACTCATCTCTCATAATAGATTGTCCTCCTCAGGCAAAATTGAATAACCCCCGACATGGCCTGGAGGCAAGCAATGAGAATTCAATAAGTCTGCAGGGTCAATGTCCTGTCATTTTTGGCAAGCAAGTAATTATTCTGCACTAACATTCAGTAATAGGAGCAGGAAACTGCTGTGGACACCTTCATCCCGATGCCCAGGAAAGTCACCTTAACAGGATTTTCCTTCTAATCAGCAATAATTCCTCTTCCTCTTCTGATGTGATTTGGTCCACTTTTCATGTGAGTTGCATGTGTGGATTTTCTAGATGCTTTTACTCCACCCCCCACCCCCACCCCCAAACCTGCCTTGTCTGTGGGAAAGTTTAACAACTTCAGTGCCTGTTGTTTAATATTTTCTGTTTTTATAGGCTGCAGTTGTGCTGTCTATTTGCTTTTACTGATTTGCGAAAGATTTATTATAAACCAAATACAGCTGTTCACCTCTTTCATAAAGTCCAAACTCTTTCGGCAAACCTGTTTTGCACTATGAAAATACATTAGGAATCCTTTCCGTCACCAGCCTGCGTCTCACAAGCATGGTCTCTGCTGAGTGGGACAGGGCGGGCACCAGCGTAAGGAAAAGAGAACGCACATGCTTCGGAAGGAAGCAGGCAGATGGGAAGACATGACTCTTTTGCTTAATGTTGGGATTCCGCATGATTCTGTACAGATTTCAAGGGCTCAGAATGACAACATCCAAACCACCCCTCCGCAGTTCAAAGCACGCAAGGGTTCTACTTTTGAACTCCAACCCGAGAACACACAGATTTAACAATTCAGCTTTTATCTCAAATGAACATGACGATTCATCGCAGGACGTTCGTTCTTAAGCTATGGCTGCTGAGTCGTTGCTCACCACCTAGCCCCACAAATCAGAGTTCTTAAATCTATACTTATAGAAATGTGTCCACATAAAGTAATCAATTCCCACTATCCCATTTACATGTCCCGACTGGACATGTAAATGTTGCCTTTCCAGTTTTTTTTTTTTTTTAAGGAAAAGAAAATCCCAAGGAGGAAAACGAAATTGTCTCTCGTGAACCCAGTTTACATTGCTTTCCCGTTCAGGTTCCACTGTGCAGAGACTGCTTTATTCATGGCCAGGAGCCTTATCGTCCCTCTCTTGAGGTCGGTATTCAGGGAGTAATGAAGAGGCGCCTGCAGGAGCCTAGTAAGCACTTTCCATGACTGATTGGCGATTGATTATTGCTGGATGTCTCCCCGCGGTCGCTCATCACGATGCTTTTTTGACAACCAAGCTCTATTTCTGACATGAAAAAGGTGTTTTTGATCTGTATCAATTTGGCTTGTTAACTGTGACAAAACTAGAACGGATACGGTTCATGTTCACTTGTCAATGCCCATTTAGATCCCGGATGTAGAAAAGACTCATAATAATAATAATAATAATAATAATAATAATAATAATTTACTTTTTATGATACTATGATATTAGGGCATCATTTTTACTGTGTTCATATATTTATTCTGTTGATCACTGTTTAAGCTTTCAGCAATATTTCGTCTTACTGATGCTCCTTTTAATGAGTTTGCTTTCGAATCTCTGACCATTTTTTATTAAGATCACTTTACCATGTGACATTAATATGTGTTTCATATGTAAACTACTAAAATATAGATGATTTAAAAGAGTTATTCAACACTAAGTAAGCTTTCTTTGTATGGTAGCACTAAGGCAGGACAGAACAAAATCTTTCTTAAGATTCTATTGAGGGAGGGAAACACTGTGTAACCTCCGATTTTTTCCCAGTTGCTATAAGTGTAAATAATGAGATAAATTGTATGTAATATGTTACTCTTCTTCAAATTTTGACAGTAAGATTTGTTTTTAAATTTTAAAACATATCATAAATGCGTATCAAATTATTTTTGCAGGCAGAAGCTCAGGCCTGCCTTTCAATGCATTTACTATTATCTTTTTGTGGCTTTGTACTGAGAAATTATAGCGAAGGCAATGAAAATTTATAATCCAAACTGAATTCGGCTTCAAACTAGAAATTAGAGACTTTCTTTTGCAGTCTTCTCTTCTCTTTCTTCCAAGAGCTTTGCCAAACAGTGCCTGTCCTTGCAGCACAGAGCAAGCTTACTACAGGCAGGGAGCACTATGAATTGTGTTTCTTGTGCAAGCTTTGAGCATGACCATGAGACCTCAGCCAGTAAAATTAGAACAGAACTGTCTCCTAAAAACTGTGAAGTTCATTTCAGACTTGAGTCACTGATTCTCTTTCTCTCCTTCCAGTTCTGCTTCCTATTAATTTCGTCATTCAAATTTGCAGGCATATTTTGTTTGTTAAGGTATGTTAACTTATGCTTCTTAGATCACCGTATTGAATTCACTACACAATTATCTCATTAACCTCCAATTACATACAACATCCTTATAGTGGCATGTCTTCTTTAATGTTATTTGTGAGGTGTTAAAAGCTATAAATAAAGCACACATCAACCTTCCTAACACTATGTGAAAGCAAAGTTTTGGCTGATACCCAAGGAGCTGCTTGCGGTCTCTCTCTTTCTCTCTTACCTTTTCCCAAATGTCATGGGAATCGATGAGCTCCAGTCGCACCGAACCTTGCTAGCTTGAAGTTTGCAGATGATTCTGTCTCTCTTTGATGATGAGTCCCTGATTGTTTCTTGTTGTGTCTTCAAGACAGACGGCTTCAAGACAGTGGGCTGCACCCAGAACTAGCTGGCAGTGCTGGCAGCTAGCCGGTCCCGGCCCTGTTGGCAGCTGTCTGCAGGCTCCAGCCCCACCCTTCACCTTTGGCTCCAATGTCTTTGTGAACTGCATATGGGAAAAAGCTCAGGAGATCTGTTGTGGGAAAAAAGGGAGACCAAGACTATGGAACTGTAAAAGAAAAAAAGTAAGGGAGAGGAAGAAGGGAGGGAGGGAGGAAGGGAAGAAGGGAAGAATGAAGGGAAAAAGAAAGGAAGAAAGGAAGGAAGGAAGGGAGGAAGGGAAGAAGGGAAGAATGAAGGGAAAAAGAAAGGAAGAAAGGAAGGAAGGAAGGAAGGAAGGAAGGAAGAAAGAAAGAAAGAAAGGAAGGAAGGAAGGAAGGAAGGAAGGAAGGAAGGAAGGGAAATATACTTCATCCAGCTCCTGCTTCAGAGTTATTTTCCAATGATCATGATGGAAATCGTGGCCACGGCAAATTCTTGTGTCTTTCTTCCCTTTGAATTTAGCTTGTGTGCTTTAGCTTCCATGTAACTGTTCTCACCATTTCATACGTTCTCCAACGTTTACATTAAGGCTCCAGATCATTTAGCAGAGCCTTAAAGAGAAGCATTGCCACCCATGTAAATGAAGGCCATTGAGGAGACCTAGAGAAGGAATCACACCATAGCTTAGTATAAAACAGAAGCTGAGAACTCAAATTTTAGAGCCAAAGACTCTAGGCTCAAGCTTTGCCTTTCCATGTCTCTCTTGTTCTCCCCCTTAGAACTGCATGTACCATCTTGTGTCTTTACTTACCTACATAATAAATGGGGATATAATAGAGGCCAGTTGTAAAGCTGCTGTCAGGAATAAATAAGGCAAAATAGCCACCATACATTATTTGTGTAGAAATGGAGTCTTTATGACATGTCGTTTTCAAACACTATTCTATAGACTCTCAAGCTGAAAACACATTCTTCATGGATACAAACCAAGGCAGGGTTTGATGGAGGTTTGTGTTTATGCTTACACTCATTTTCCCTGAAGCAAATATTTTCCTATTTGCAAATATTTGTCTGCTTTTAGACAGAGAGGATGGTACCCATTGAGAAAAAAAAAAAAAAAAAAAAGAAGCCAGAAAGAAAAGAACAGTGAAAAGAAACATGGACTGTAGAAATACTAAAAGAGAAGACAGAACCTCACACATAGCACCTGCTAATAGTAGAAAATGGGACTCAATGATTTCAGACTGTGTTCAATCATTTGTTTATTCAAAAGCTTCTGTGGCACACCTGTGATTGTTAGGGCATACCCGTAGAAGACAGGTAATAGCCGGTGGATTTAATTCAGTTTAGGGGAAACAATATAAGCAAACTATCAGTATGTTTTGTGTATATATGATGAGTACTTTAAAAGCACAGCTTAGGGGTACCTGACCCACACTGATAATGTGCAACACTCAGGGAGGATTAACTGGAGGACCTACAGGAGAGAAGCTATGAATTTAGTCACTAGTTTAAAAATATTGTGGTCACTATTTTAAGAATAGAGCATATTGAGTAAAACCCGAAGCAAAATAAATGCTGGAAACTCTTGTAATAGTTTAGGCAAGATAGACCATGGAGTGGACTGAATTTACAGAGTATAAAGACAGCTCAGTAGGAGAATGCTTGCCTGACACGTGAAAGGCTCTGTGTTCAATCTTCAGTACTGAAACAAAAAAACCCATAAATTTATTTCCTGAATTGAAGAAGTTTGACTGTAGATCATAGATGAAGGTTTTTCAGGAAAGAGAGACTTGTTTAAGACAAAATTTAGAAATTAAAGTGGGGAAGCCCATTATTAAGCACACAGAGTTAAATATTAGTCAGGGGACAGAGTCTCTGAGCTGAGAGGAATAAAGAGGTTGATGAGAAAAATTTAAATAGAATTATAGCATCAACCACTATGTATTTACGACACCTAAACAGGGGTCCTATCATGAAGTCATGATGGCCACTTGGCGTATTGCATCTGTAAATATTAAGGGTCAAGGATGTGAATGACAGCTCTCTGATAATGTTTGAGCCATGGTAATGAGCAAACTCGACAAACAATGATTCATTGCAGCTAAAACCATTAAGATGACTCACACTGAAGGGGACAGCCAAAAATAGAGACACACAGAGCAGCAAGCTGACAGGTACTCTTAAAGGATACAAACCAAAAACAGATTGCAGGGTATATTGAAAAGCTCTATGATCTCTGATTTCATAGTATAAAATGTGATGTCACCAATTATTACACACTAAAGTGTATTATAATAGTCATGAGCATTTGCTTACAGTCTATGTGAAACACAGCCAACTTAACTGCTGTCTCTATATTCAAAGAATTAGATTCAAGAGATAGGAACAAAGCAACAACTACATAAAAACATGATGGCCTTCTGACTGAGTGAGGAGTTTTCTCGTACTGTTAGAAAAAGAAAACTTAAGACAATCTGTAAAAGCCTGAATTTTAGTTTTTTTTTCCCCCTTATAGCCTGGTGTCTAGATTTTGGTATGATTTTTATCTGATGCTCTATGTAACTGTCTAGTTGACTATCTATCAATAATGTAGTTTTCTACGTAAGGAAAATGTTTTTAAGAAATACAAAATTTATTTATTGGGGGAAACCCTACAACTTTGGGGAAAAGAAAGCTAAGCATTTCTGACATGGTAGGATTAGCAACATGAAAGAATGAGTGAGCCAGATAGATTCTTCATGGATAGAAGAAAAAGTGATCTCTTCTAGGCTCAAGAAGCAGAAGGACTGGTTCTAAGGACATCAAGTATGGTTTGCTATGGCAAAGCTTGCAGCAAAGACTGTTGAAAAGTTGAACATTTGTTTCTGAATCGCAGGCAAAGGTCATGAGTTAAATATACATGTCCATGGCAAATTAAGATTCTTCTTCAGTGGTAGACCGGCTATTTCTGCAGGGCTTCTCAAATGCATGCGAGATTTAAAAGCAACAACAACAGAGATGTTTGAGAGGTGAGGTTATCTTTCTATGTGATGTCAGTACTTCCTTTGCATATTTTGAGCAATTCACCAATTTGATGAAGCTTTTTCTCTTCACACTTTGTATGAGGAGAAGAAAGAAGGTGACTTCTGCCAACCGACTGGATAGGAAAAAGAGGGGATATGAATTACAGGGCAGCATTCCATTCCAATGTCTAGGACTGTATTCCCCTTTGTACATTTTTTGTAATTACATACTGACCTCTG
Source organism: Mus musculus (assembly GCF_000001635.26). Lineage (NCBI taxonomy): Eukaryota > Metazoa > Chordata > Mammalia > Rodentia > Muridae > Mus > Mus musculus. The sequence continues at coordinate 128,607,739 of NC_000069.6, read as the reverse complement.
AGATCAGTGGCTGGTTACTTTTGGGATAATATGATTAAAGTATACATAACAAGTATGCTAAATTATTTTTAATGCAACTCTAGTGGAGAAGATCTGTGTAATTGCTAATTCCATTTCATCTGAGATAATGTCCCTTGGGTACAGGCCTATAAACTAGACTAAGGCTTTTTCACACAGAAGCCAGTTTGGAAATACTTGGTTTTGCTTTTCCAGTGAGTGTTTTGCTAGGAGAAAGAAATCTGAGGCGACTTAGAAAATCTAAAGTGAACACACGTACCTTTCAAGAGATACTTCGAGGCATGCAAATAATTTTCCCTAACGTAGTAGTTGGGTTTGTGTGGTGTAACTACCTTGATGTTTTTGAAGGAAGGTTGCATATTTTGATGAGGCCATTTCAAGTGTCTTGGGAGTATATTTAGAACCTTAAAATATTGTCACTAGAGATATTTTGAAATGACAAGGAAATTTATCAGCTAATAAGGACAGGGCAAACAGCTAAGAGAAAGCTGTTGATAATGGTAGATGGAGCATCATGGAATGAAGACTTTAGAAGGGATCTGGGCTAGGCAATCGTTCAATGAATAAGAGTTCTTACTATGGAAGCATGAGTTTGAATCCCTAGCACTTGTAAAGAAAACGTCATAAATATGTTTCATCTATCCATGAAGCATAAATACACCTCCAGAATTTGCCTATAACCACAAACTAGGACTGAAGACTGGAGGACCTAGGAGTTGTTGAATAGATAGCCTACCCAAAATGAAAAACTTCAGCATCAGTCTCAAAGGAATAAGGAAGCCAATGATAGAGGAAGAGATCCAAAAGCCTTTTTAATTTTTGCTTCTACATGTGCACATAAAGGTTTCTGCTCTTACATACACAGGCATATGCCACAAACACACATCATGAATACGACACAGACACATAAGCATGTTGTTAAAAAGAAAAAAAAAAAGAAAAAAGAAGAATCAGAAGGATCATGGGATACTGAAAGAAAATATTTATCTCAGTACTGTGAGAAAAATGATGTTGGAAGTAGAGACAGGATCAAGGCAATGACTCCTCTGTTGGTGGAGACTGATGGGACAGAATAGCAAAAGAGAGTATGATTATGTTTCACAAAACTTAATAACATGCCAAGACCAAGTAAATTTCTTAATTTTATCTCAGAAGTTTTCAAGTTTTCTTACTAAAATTAAATGTGTGTTTGTTTTGCCTGGAACCTAATATATATATATATATATATATATATATATATATATATATATATATATATATATTCATACCCTATATCTATCTATATATATAGATATGTAGATATAGATATAGATTATAGTGATAACATTTACTATGGATGATTCATATTTCAGCCATCAATCAACTACTATTATATATCACATATAGTGAGTATAAGTTGGCAGTTTATTGTAGTTTCATTTTTGTCCAAGTACACTATGCCTTAGAATTCTATCACATGGTTTAAAACCATTGTCGTTTAGTTCCCCTGATCATTTAATAACCATGATGTACTGGAAGATACTCCTCTTTCTTCAGTTAAGATAATAATTCCCATTTCCTTCTACAATGTGTTGGCTGAGGAGCAGTGATTTACACAGTAGGGCCTTTGGAAAGGAAAAATTTTTTTTTTATCACCAAGTTTTGACACCTGTTTTGAAGGAAGTTATGAGATCATAGAGTTGGTGATCTCTCTCTAAAGGGTCACATGATCAGAGCAAAGGCAAAGTAAAATTTTATTTTTACACTCAATTTCAAATAATTAAAGGGCAAGATGATGTTTAGTAGGAATACTCTGGAAGCAGATTGGCATAGAGTACTGACTCACAAGTTAAAGAACCCTTGAAAAATTGCTTATGTTATTTGCTCCAGTGGTTTCCTCATGTGCTCATCTGGACATGTATCATTGTCCACTGGAAAGATCTGGATGGCTATTTGAAAGAATCTATATAAATGAAGGTGCAATACACAACTCTTGATGTTGAAGTTTACACTTAAAGAGCACTTTTACTTCAGCTTGTATCTTCAGCTCTTAGAAGAGGAGAGTCACATAGTAGGCAACTGGCATTTATTTGACAAGTGAATAGATGGGCATGATGGATAAAGAATACATCTGTATTTAGCTTGAAGAGGCTGCTGCAGACATGACTAGACACATATTTTTAGTACAGATTGGCTACTGAAAGAAACTTGAATTTTGAACCATGGAAGTTTGCAGCTATGGGGCAGCTGTTCTTTAAGATCAAACAGAAGAAATTGAGTGGCTTCTCACAAAACAAAGGAGCCAAACACCACAGATTGGTCATTAATAGACAAAAAAAAAAAAAAAAAACGTTATTATGTGGGTAGTTGATATGATATTGAACAAACTGCAAAATCCAAATTTTGTTGAATGCAGACACAATCCACCAAGAAAGACTATACTACGTTTTAATTTATAATTTTAGCATTTTTTGTGTGAATCTGCCATGTCATTAGTTTCTATAAACCTCCAGGAAATCATTATTACTTAGCACTTGGTAGTCATTAATTTGTCCAATCAACAAAAAATTATTGAGTATTTTTGTGCTACTTGTCAGGTTTTTATACAGGGGAATAAGAGATAAAGGAACCAGAGTTATCTGAACCTCTTAACTTACGTAATTATAGGGTAGAAAAGCTGTTAGTAGAAGAATGAAGACTGAAGTGTGGACACTATGCCCCTCCTTAGATTTGGGAACAAAACACCCATGGAAGGAGTTACAGAGCCAAAGTTTGGAGCTGAGATGAAAGGATGGACCATGTAGAGACTGCCATATCCAGGGATCCACCCCATAATCAGCATCCAAACGCTGACACCATTGCATACACTAGCAAGATTTTATTGAAAGGACCCAGATGTAGCTGTCTCTTGTGAGACTATGCCGGGGCCTAGCAAACACAGAAGTGGATGCTCACAGTCAGCTAATGGATGGATCATAGGGCTCCCAATGGAGGAGCTAGAGAAAGTAGCCAAGGAGCTAAAGGGATCTGCAACCCTATAGGTGGAACAACATTATGAACTAACCAGTACCCCGGAGCTCTTGACTCTAGCTGCATATATATCAAAAGATGGCCTAGTCGGCCATCACTGGAAAGAGAGGCCCATTGGACTTGCAAACTTTATATGCCCCAGTACAGGGGAACACCAGGGCCAAAAAGGGGGAGTGGGTGGGCAGGGGAGTGGGGGTGGGTGGATATGGGGGACTTTTGGTATAGCATTGGAAATGTAAATGAGTTAAATACCTAATAAAAAATGGAAAAAAAAAAAAGAAAAAAAAAAAAAGAAAAGCTGTTAGTTAATAAAATATGCCACAGTAAAATGGTGGGAAACAGAACAAAAGAGATTGAAATTTCAAAGATGTGAACCCAATTATATATTAGACCTTTTTTACCCAATTAGTGCTACAGACTATATTTTGTGATTAATGTAAAAATGATTCCTATATTGACCCAATAAAATAATAAATAGCTTTAACATTCTTCCAAGTATTGGTATTTTCTTACTTTTACTATAATACTGCAAACATAAAATAATTGGCAGTGAAGCTCAGCAGAGGTGAGGGTCAAACTGCTACTTGGAACAGATTTTCAACACTATGGCTTGGAAAAAGAACCCAGTGGATTTGGCTATGCAAACATTTAGATCAAGAAAAGTACATCAAATAGACTTTGAGGTCAGCCTAGCTGCCCAGGAAGACCCGACTGAGGTAGCCAAGGTCATCAGGGTGTGTGCACTGCCTTCCTCCAGTGTTCACCCTTTGCCATCTTCTCATGTTCTCTCATTCTCTCTCTCTCTCTCTCTCTCTCTCTCTCTCTCTCTCTCTCTCTCTCTCTCTCTCCCACTCCTCCTCCCTCCCTCCTTCCCTCTCACCCGTCAATTTACAAACACAGCTGTTTTATCTACCACCCTTCAAAACCATAATCCATGGCTACATTTTTCCTTTGAGCATCTGTACTCCAGACTGGTTTATTTAACAACAGGGACTACAAGCAAATCAGAAAGCAAGAAACTTTTCAACCCTTGGCTAAATCTTTAGCATGCTTGTGCTATGCTAAAGAAGAAAAGAAGAAGAAGAAGAAGACAATAACACAATAACCATCGACTGCTTCTAAAACTTCAACTGGCATCTAATCAGAACTGCAGCAAGGCTCTAACTCTAAAAGAGAGGGAGTGGAGAACACCTTTGCTTTCTCCCCCCACCATGAATGAAAGCTGTTCTCAAATGTAGCCATTGATTCGGTTTGGTTAAATTACTGCAAGGACCAGAAGGAAACACTTAACAACCCTTATGTATTTCTCTCCTCTCTCTCTCTCTCTCTCTCTCTCTCTCTCTCTCTCTCTCTCTCTCTCTCTCTCTCCCTTCTCTCTCCCCTCTCTCTGTGTCTCCCTCTGTGTCTGTCTGTCTGTCTCTCTCCCTCTCCCTCCCCATACCCTTCCCTTTCCCCTCCTCCCTCTCTGTGTTTCCTTGAGTCATGCCTATTCTTTTGACTAATACAGCTTGGAAAACATATATAGTAAGAAAGGAAAAGTTATCTTTCTTCCTTGCATAAAGAATGACAGGCAGCACAGACTCATGTCCAGTGCTGCAGTAGGGCCATATGCTGAAGAGGACAGGCACTGAGCTCATTTGTTATCTGAATTGTAATCCTGGCATTCCCTTGTGTCTCAAATGAGGAAGCACATTTTAGAGTTACGTGGGCACACATTTAAACTATGTTAACTTTGGGGTTCTTGTGTAGAAAATAGTGATGATAATCAAGCTGCAACGTTAGAAATTTATCCACAGTACAGTTAATTGAATAACTGTCATATTAGCAAGCACGACACAGGGTGATGGGAAGACATCGGCCAGTAAGATAAGACAGGATAAGCTTCCTGGAGAGCATGCACACAGCATCCACTGCTAGTGGAACAAGAGACATCTATATGTCCATGTCCTGTTATATGTAAGCATCCAGTAAGTAAATAACTTCCTTTTATAATATGGTAAGACTCAGGCATCCATGGATTTTTCCTAGTATGAAGCTGATACAAGGTGCCTTTTTAAGACGTGGTGGAGCACGCCTTTAATCCCAGCACTCGGGAGGCAGAGGCAGGCGGATTTCTGAGTTCGAGGCCAGCCTGGTCTACAAAGTGAGCTCCAGGACAGCCAGGGCTATACAGAGAAACCCTGTTTCAAAAAAAAAAAAAAAAAAAAAAAAAAAAAAAAAAAAAAAGCTCTAATTAATGACGATTCAAATTTTCTCCTTGCTGAGTGACTTTGCATCCTCTCTCATAGTTCTACACAAACATTCTATGCCTAATGAGTGCTAACCCTGACCATGAGTGCTAACCCTGACCATGCGGTTACAAAGCTTCTCCTCTTCTCTCTGTGTATGACAAGGTGCCTGAATGAGGGTTTTCAAACTTTTATCTTATCTATAGCATTATATATTATTTCTCTCAAGGAGTGTCTTTGATGCTGGATACACTGTCTACATAATGAATGCTCTGTGTCATGCCATGTTCTTCTATAAGGACATCTTTAGTCTTACCATGATTCTTAGACCTTGGGATTTTTTTTTTTCATAGAAACTTTCTCTGGTACCATTAGAGTGACCGTATTTCCTAGACTATCTCTGTCACAGTCTCTGACTCTCTGTCACTCTACCTCTCTCCTCTCTAGACTAATTATGTACTGATATTATGAATTGTTATTTATGTTTTTCCAGAGTGCTTCTTTTGCCTATTCAAATTGCACAAGCCCCAGATAGGCACTCGATACTAAACGGTGGATGATCTAATCAATCAATACAGCCACACTTGGAGCTCCCTCCTGAGGATAATTCATATGTTGTTAACTCATTTTGTCAATTAACTTGGTGGAAGAAGGATTGGTGTTGGAGATTTCCTCCCAAGCCACTCCACATGCCAATGTGTCTGTCACTCATACCAGGAATAATATGGGTTCTGCCTAAGAAAGTAGCCTCCAGGGTAGATCAGGAGTAATGTGGGCCACAGATGCCACAGAATTCTTTCGGAGTTCTTTGAAGGCTTACTTCACACTCTCTTTTGAATATATAATAAACGGATGCTAACCCGCGGTGTACTGGAACAAAATCATTATACACCATATTTCAGTAGGATTCTGGTAACTAATCATGTTATTAAAAGCCAAATAATTTGCTACAGATTCTAAAAGAACCAGTGAATTATAAAGAATGATGAAGGGTCATGGTCACAATGGAGCTGGTTTGCTGTGTTGGATGGATGTTGATAAGAAGAAGTGCCAATCACATCAGGTGGCAGAAAGATGTTACATTTCCCCTTTCCTCTTCTGTGGTCTCAATTCAGCCATGTCCTTCATCTCCTCTAGATCCAGCACTAACTGGCAGGCTGAGCCAAATCAATGTAACTAGCAAAGTGTAAAATGCTGGGCCATTACAGGGATGATCTTTGTTCTGCCTTTGCTGACATCGAAATTTACTGATATTGATATAATAAGCCATTTTGTGTTTTCATTTGTATAAACCAAATGTGTGGCTTAGCTTATTGATTTTATAATCAAGATATAGTTTACTCAAGTGTTTAAAAATGAACTTGTAAACACACATCCCCTACCCATTCATTAATCCAAGAAGGACCTCTTATGTCATCCGCCTTTTGCTGAGTTCGAAAGGAGATTTGATGTTGGCGAAGTGGCAGACTGGAAGATGATGCATGAAGGAAGAATGAGTACTTAGACTCTTTCTTCTAATGTCCAGAGGTTTTATAAAACAAGAGTGAAGAAAAGGGAAGCTGAAAATATGGTTGTCTTTTTGGTTTGTGTTAAATGAGAAATCAAAACATCATCAAGAACAGCAAACTCCCCCCTCCTTCCTGCCCCAAGGAAGCCAAGAGATAAAAATAAACCGAGGGGGTTTGGGGAATGGCTCAGTGGTAAGTCCAAGGCCCTGGATTTGATGTTTGGTGCGGGAAAAGGACATCAGGAAAGAAAAATTATGCAAGGAGGATTAGAAAATAGAATAATAAGGCAACAGGGCTCTTCAAGGTTTCTACATTTCTAAATATAGCATGTAACTCAATGTAAAAAACTGTATTATAATTGCCTAATATTATCCTTGTTTCACAAACTAAGAATTTAAATTCAGTTGGGATACTGTCTCAATTCACATGGTTTTACTGTGCAATACCAGAAGGGATGCCAGTCAGAATTGTTTATTGTTTATTCCAGTTCCCAGGGGCATGGGCACAGGTTGTTAAGGCAATGAATAGCATAAGTTATACCTTTTACTCAGAAAGAATCAAGACGGTGTGTGTGTGTGTGTGTGTGTGTGTGTGTGTGTGTGTGTGTGTGTGTGTGTGGTGTGTGTGTGTGTGTGTGTGTGTGTGTGTGTGTGTGTGTGTGTGTGTGTGATTTAAAAGACAAAACACTCCGAATGAGCAGATATAGGATGGAGCCGCCGTGCTGATTGTGATAGGGAGATTACAGTAATCTGGAATGCCAACAAAGAGGCATAAAAGTCTTCCTGGCATCTATAATTACAGAGACCAGGTCAAGTTTGTTTCTCATCTGTCTCTGTGGGATTCCTGGTGGTATGCACAAATGCAGAGCTATGCATGGCTGCTTGACCCACTGTTTGACTTGCACACTTCAATCCAGTGCTTCAAATCACCCTATTGTTCTGTGGAAATTCAAAGTGAAACCTGTGTGGGAATGTATTGTATTTCTATTATTTTAAAAAGGAGATGTGGTGGTTTTTTTTTTTTTCAAGGAAAGAGTGATGTGATTAGATAGTGTCAATCCTGCTACTCTGGAAGATATAATATAAATACCTACATATGGGCAATCTCCTCACCCATACAGTAAACGCTGTAACCTCTGGTCTTCCCTTAGATTATATTCTAATTTCTTTTTTGGGGTTAAATCTATCCCCTTCAACCCTTTTATTTGTAAGTACTTGTGATCAGTGTCATCTATCATCAAGTTGAAGAAAACTGCCTCCCTTTGGTTTGTTGTTTCTATTTTGAGACCTAAAAATCCCCACCTGTTTATGGGCATTGGAATAACAGTTATGACCATACAATGTAATAACTGAGGAAACTGGGATGCATGGGGTAATCTTTAGAGGTATAGGTTTTATCATTCTGAAGTGAGAATAATGATACTTAAGAAGTGTTCCATGATTTGATGGTTTAGTTGCTACATGTGGCATGGAACCAGTACCTAGGAAGACCTCAAAAGGCTTAACAGTATTATAATTATTATACTGCTAATTCACAGATAAGCTACTTTTTTATTAAAATAATTTTATATAATATATTCTGATTATAGATTCCCCCAAACCTGCTGCCCCAGTTCCTCCCCATCTCTCCTCCCATCCAGATCCACACACTTTCTGTCTCTTGTTAGAAGACAAACTGGCATCTAATTGATAATAATAAGATACATTATAATACAATAAGATAAAACACAAGTAAACAAATCAGAATTAGAAAATAACAACCAAACAAGAAAAAGGGCCCAGGAAAAAGCGCAAGAGATGCATTTAGGTGGAGAGATGTGCATAGAAGGAGAGATATGCATAGATAGGGAGATGCACATAGAAGGAGAGATAATGCACATAGAAGGAGAGATGCGCATAAAAGGAGAGAGGCACATAGATGGAAAGATACACAGACTCACAGGTTCACACACACAAAGAAGCATCATCTCTCTTCACCAAATGAAGCTTTTCTTTTCCTTCAAGTGTAGGCGGATTGGCAGTTCCATTCACACATAATTTCTCTGCTCTATTCACTAATTGTCAAAAGACCACACTTAAATTCATACTAGTAACACCTCCTGTGTTTTTCTACTTCATATGTTTATTGGACACTTCCCTGTTCAAGTACAAGGCCTCTTCCTGTCCTTACAAACTCCCTTGATTTCTACATTGTTATCCTCCTGTTTCTCAGGACATCTCACGATTTTGAATCATCTTTCCAGTCCCTTTTCCTAAGAATCTCGATGTTCTTTCTTTGGGCTTGCTTCCTAATTTTTGCATATCCTCTTCACCTAAATTCACAGCTTCAATTTTCAGGAGCCATCAAAACCATCAAGTTCCAGTTATTCAAAGTATGTTTGCTGTAAGTTGCTGGGAATTTTTACCATTTCCAGCTCAATACATTGTGTTCATAATTAAAATATTTTCATTTTTCCTGTTAGTTTTCTTAAATTATATTTTCTTGTTTATATTTAAAAACAGAAAGCTGGTTGTCATTGTAGATATCTAACTAGTGTACATTAAAATAAAATAATGTAAGCTGTACTGTCTCTGTGCTCTTGTTTAATTACTTCTTCCCTGTCCATCTTACTTGTTGCCTTGACTTCAAGTCTCTTTCACTAGGATCTTATAGTTTCCCTCTATATTCAGTTTCATTATTCTTCCTTTTGCTTCCCATTTGTCTTTAAGAGTGGTTTTCCATTAAAAAAAATCTTGTTATTTTCACATTAAAGAGAAAGAAAATAATCCTGAAAGTATTCAAAATAACACTCAATGCCTTCAGGTCTCTATATTTCTCCTACACTAAGCCTGCCCCCACATCTCCCATTTCTCTGTTTCCCCTGTGTCCTGTTTGAGGGCTATCAGCAACCTCCTGCTACCATTTATCTTTACTTCTGTTTTCTAAAGTCAACTCAAGAATTCCCTTTTATTATGCTGCAATAAAGGCTCACAGGTTAAAATTTTGTACTGCTGTGGCAGAGGTTCCGAGTTCAGTTCCCAGCACCCTTGTCAGACAGCACCTTACTGCCTGTAACACCAATTTTGGGGTATCTGGTGCTTCTGGTCTCCCTGAACACCCAGGCACACATGTGAATATGCTCATGTGCATGCACACACAATATTAAAAACAATACTTTTCCTTTTGAGGTTTGTGTAGAACTCTCCTAATATACTGTTCAAATATTTCTCATCTCTATGGAAACCACATCTTGTTCCTTCTGCCATCACAGAACCCAGCAAGTGTTTTCCCACTGAAATTCCTGCCTGCTTTCTCCAGGATGGACTAGGTTACCTTTAAGGAAGCCATCAGTTTTAGGACTCCAGTATTTAGCTAGCAACCCCACACATCACGGCTACTCAACACTTGAAGACTGATGGATGATGCTTTGCTTTCACCACTATCAGATTGCCTGTTATGGAAAATTGAACCCTTGTTAGAAATATTTCAGTATAGTCTATGACAACCTTACACTGATCCATGAAGCTAAGCAGAATCAGCCATGGCTAGTGCTTGGATGGGTGAAGTATTACATGCACATCAAGGAGTGTCGCCACATGGACTTGTGAGCTACCTTTCTATTACCTTATCCTGTTCTGTTACATCCCCATCTTTATATCCATTGAGCCTATTTTCTACATCTATCAGAGCATAGGTTAGAACATTACTTATTTTAAATTACTCTAAATATAGCTACATTTTAAATTTTATTACGTAATTCTATTGCATAATTTAGCCAATGAAGACATTTTGAATAATTTTATATATTATACAGGTTTCTAAAATGTCGGGGAACGTATTTTTCAGGTATATTATTTTATTTTTATATTTGTTTACCTATCTCTTTTCATTTGTTGGCACATTGATGACATGTTCCAATCTAAACGAGTAGCATCTTGTTTATATGTAATAGCAACATCATAAATAGCTTGATCTATGGAAAACAATAAACTAAACATGGCACAGAAGAAACTGAAGCCTTTCATTGTATTATCTCCTTCAAGATGACAGGCAGTCTCGGGAGACCAGAGAATTCTTAGTTGTATGAGTTTGTGACTAATAGGTGGTTTGATGTGACAAGAGCTGGCTGTCTTGGGAAATTGAACTATCTCTGTGCTCGATACTCTTTGTGTCTCATTCTTTGTAGGTTATTGTTGGAGGCCTGTGGGGACCTCTTTTACAGTTTGCATTCACAGACAATATGAGATCAGCAAGAACTCTCTAGTTTTACTGTCATTATTGATCTACTGCCTTTCCATTCAGGAGCTAATTTGCTTGTTAGCAGTTATTTTAAAACCTTTTTTTTTTATTTTTTGTATTAGGTCACTATACATTGTACCTCAATTTTCTTTCTTTTTCCTTTTTCTTTTTGATGAATTAAAACAAAAACAATTTATAACAAATCTATGCCGAAACAATTTATTGAAAAAGACTCAACACTAAATGCTTTCTGAGTTTTGAAAAAAAAGATAACAAAAATCTCAAATGTAGTGCTATGATTTTGATATCTCTGAAAGGGTCCACGCAAGATTTTAAAAATGTAAAGAAAATAAGTAAATATATTCAAAAGAAAATATCACCAGTATGAAGTCTGTCTTTTGACCTGTGAATTTATACACAAATTCTAAGAGGAGTGATGTATTGGGAATTCATGAACACAGCCTCTAAAGTTGGGATTTATTTGATGTTGAACACTCAATAAATGTGCCAGTTTATTGACAGGTTTTCTGTGCTGAAGGTGACCATAATACAACCCTGTTACTCATTCAAATTGCTGAAGGAAGAAGTATCCTCTGATTTCTGCAACAAGAGCCAATTTTCTCCTTAAGTCAACTTCTGATATACATATTTGTACAAAATGACATACCAGTAAGGTGGAAGTTTACTTGAGTTATGTTCTTCAGAATCAGGACACCTACATAGAGCTCATAACCTACATAAACTGAAAACTGTGGAACACACACACACACACACACACTAAAAATCATGTGTCTCCAAATTAAAAAAACACCAAATGAATAAAATGCATTTTAGAATACATTAAACTTCTAGCAAAGCTAAGAAAAGCAAAATGTCTTGTGCTGAGGGGAATGAAACTGAAATCCAAAGAATAAACCCTTGAGCTTCTGCCCCTTGCTGGTGGGGTAGGGAAAGATAGCCAAGAGTGGAACTGTGGCCGGCTTGCTATTTGAGATCAAGAAATAAAGAAAGAAATAAGGGAGTTTGCCACAACGTGAGAAAATTCAAGAAAAACACCTGGGTAAAATTTGGATCCTCCATTAACAGGATACAAAGACTTCAAAATTAAGGACTAGAAAAAAAAAATCTGACCAATATACTGAGGGGAAATGATACCATATTATAATAAAGTTTTGTGAGAATTTATGTTCAAATGTACTTTGATGTCACACTATGTGAATGGCTAAACAAATTGGCCTCTTGGCAGTGAAAATTGGAAGGTTATCAAAAGGAAATACAGACATCAGGAAAACGGAGTGTTGGAGGCAGGAGGAGTATGGCAGAAGAAATAGAACTTCAGAAGTGAGACTGACTCGGGGATAACAGTACAAGCGGCCATGTTTAAGAAAGAACACAGGAATCTAAAAGCAAGACATGAGAAAAGTGAGTGACTGCTCTGAGGAAAGTGTTGATACATGCTTGGCAAAGAGAAAGAGGAAAATAAGGAAGCAAAGATGAGAGGGGAAAAAATGAGAAATGTAGGATAGTCTCTAGAGCTCTTGGTTTCAGAGTAGAATAAACAATAGCATCAAAAAACTCAGCATTTCCTTTTTATTAATCATTTTATTTGTTTACATTACAAATGTTATCGCCCTTCCCTGTCTCCCCTCCAAAGGTAGGGAAGAAAAGATGGTAAATAGGACAAGAGGATGTGGACCTGTTTAAAAGTAGTTCTATGGGGGTGATTCCAATCTCTGTTGTCAGGTACCAGCAGTCCAGTTAAGTAGTGTCAGGATACCAAACACGAATCAGCAATGATGACACAGTCCAGCAGAATTGGCACTAGGAATTTTAAGGCTGACCACTCTGCAATGGAGAGGCCAATAGAGGTTCATCCCACAATAAGCTACTTCTCTGTCTTCCAGCAGTCATTAGCAGCCTAAAGTTTCCTATTTAGGGGTGAGACACCACAGAACTTTTCCTGTCAATGTTAACATGTTCATTTATACTGCCATTGTTCCCATATTGTTTATACAGCCATTTCTAGTAGAGACTCTACTACCTCAGACTTCCTGGTGTTCTGGCCCTAAAATCTTCCCATCAATAATGAATTTATTTGTTTTCCTACGATTTTGTATTTTTAAGCATATCATTTTGCATGTATCATTAACATCTATTGTTAAAATACATAAATATAATTATCTTCATATATTGGCTTTGTGTCCTATGGCTCTCTTACATTAATTTTCTAATATTAGTTCATTGACTCAAACTTTTTGTTTTGTTTTGTTTTTGTTTTTCAAGACAGGGTTTCTCTGTATAGCTCTGGCTATCCTGGAACTCACTCTGTAGACTAGGCTGACCTCGAACTCAGAAATCTGCCTACCTCTGCCTCCCGAGTACTGGGATGAAATGAGTGCGCCACCATGCCCGGCTTGACTCAAACATTTTTATCTCTTCTTAAAATGCACCATCACATTGTCATCGAATCATACCACTTTCAATTCTTTCCTTTCAAACCACTACTGCTTTACATTCAGTTTTCCTTGCATAACATAACCAGATGTGACATTTAGGACTGTAACTGTGATGGCAGGTGATAGTTTCATCATGCTTTAATTTGAGGGAGACATTAACTTTCAGCAATTAAGATCCTACATGTCTCAACACATTGCACATCAGATTGACTAAGTCCCTTTCTCTCCCTTGCTTATTAAGACTTTTAACTTGTGCATTTGTGTTTCATACCATTAATGATTTTCCTGCCATTGTTAAAATGATCCCTGTCTGTTAATACAGGTGTCAGAAATGCCTGAAAGTTTACCCTATCTGTAAGATTAGAAGTTACCCTGTCACTGTTTACAGATGATGGAAGGAGATAAGATTCTTGAGTTTGAGAAAAGATGGTTTATTATTCACAGCATAGCAATTACCAGAGGATCACTGGGTCTAGTACCTTGAGCTTCAGTTCAACAAGCAAATACCAAACACACACATTGATGTGCACTAAAAGAGAGCAATCATTAGGAAAGATAACCTAAAGCTCCTGTAACGTGAGCAGTAGGCATACCCGCTGTTTGCCCCACAGTGAGATGGTGTATTTATTATGCCAGAAAGAAAGAAAACATGCCCTTTCTCTGGAGGGTTATACTATGGTTACATTCTTGAAAGTATGCCTGCAATAGGCCTGTCATTAGCAGGATATGTAGATACATGAGAGTCCTATAGGGAATTCTAACAATAGTGAATCACACTGACTAATTTTAAAATGGAACAATACCACTCCTGCATATTTAGAACAAAGCCACTTTCTATTTATACCTGTGAGATTACTTTGGTAATATTTTATCCAGGATTGCCCCATCTATATTGTATATATATTTTCTAAAATATTTACCACCTTGAGATATTCTTGTCAGCTTTAAAGTTAATTTATGTTGGCCTTATACAATGCATTATTCTCTTTGTCTTAGACAGCAAATGATTTTTATACAACTATACAGTTCTTTGCAACGACTGCATGATATGGCACTTGGATGAGGTTTTCTCAGACAGTTTTGAGTCACCCTTAATGAGTCATGAATCAGTTCGTTTCCAGATTTTTTTCAATTAACTTATATTCTTTAAAAAATTTACAATTTTTTAAATGATAAAATGCATTGATACAGTTTTAAATAATACATCTATAGCACATTTCCAGATTATGGAGATGAGATTTGTTTGCAGGATTGTTGCTCAATAATGCAATATTTCTCCTGTTTTACACATAACATGCACACACAGCTGAGAATGACCTTCTTCAGATCATAAAAATAATTTAGCAAATGAAGCACCTATGAAGCAAGGACTCTGGTTGATATTGAAATTCCTACAGTGTTAGAAAATCTATTAGGAGTAGGATTGTTCTTGACAGTCAAAAGGACACCCTGACCTACCCCCACCAATAAAACTAATACATGCTTCAATTTGGTGAATGTATAAGCACTTTGGAAGTTGTCTTCACTGTTCTTTTAGTAATAAAATATATGTAATTTGAATCTGAAGTTCTATAACTTATTCTGTAATAAGGATGGAAAAAAAAGAAACATGAATTCCTAAACAATAAAGCATATGCCTGAGAATGCCAGGGTATTTTAAGAAATTGAAGTTAGCAAAGTCACTGATTTGAAAACACTGATGTGCCCTGAAGAAGAAAAAGATACACAGGAGAGTTGTGGGTTCAGCTCAAGGGTAAAGCATTGTGCTGGCTACGTCCAAAATACAGGAAAAACAACAAGACAAAACCAAAAACCAACAGCATTATCACTGTGTTATCACCAGTCTTCTTCTCCTCAAATATGTGTGCTGCACATGAGGCTGTGTAGAATGAACATTTGCATACCCAGAAACACAAAGACATATGGTATCAAATACAGATAAAATTAGTGGAGCATGTCGATTTCCTTGTGTTGGGCTATATAAAAATAATATAGGTTTAAAGACAGAAATTCTACTAATATTAATATAAGCATATTCTTTTTTTTTTCCATTTTTTATTAGGTATTTCGCTCATTTACATTTGCAATGCTATACCAAAAGTCCCCCATAGCCACCCACCCCCTCTCCCCTACCCACCCACTCCCCTTTTATGGCCCTGGCGTTCCCCTGTACTGGGGCATATAAAGTTTGCGTGTCCAATGGGCCTCTCTTTCCAGTGATGGCCGACTAGGCCATCTTTTGATGCATATGCAGCTAGAGTCAAGAGCTCCGGGGTACTGGTTAGTTCATAATGTTGTTCCACCTATAGGGTTGCAGCTCCCTTTAGCTTCTTTGGTACTTTCTCTAGCTCCTTCATTGGGGGCCATGTGATCCATCCAATAGCCGACTGTGAGCATCCACTTCTATGTTTGCTAGGCCCAGGCATACTCTGACAAGAGACAGCTATATCAGGGTCCTTTCAGCATATTCTTAAAAGAGAAATGGCCCAAAAGAAAAACTAGAGATAGTGACTGAAATGTAAGATTCCAATGTACAGATGATGATAATGCAAGCTGAACATCACTCACAGGCAACCTACTTGAAATTATTTCAGTCTGCCCTTTGTAATTCACTTAGTTATAGGTACATTTTCTTTATACTCAGAGAACATTATCATTTTCATAGTTTTTTGCTTGTATCTCTCTTTCTCTCTCACCTCCTTTATTCTCTCTCCTTTCCTTCCCTTCTTCAGTTCATTCTCTCTCTCGTTTTCTGTCTCTCTCTCTCTGTCTCTCCCTCTCCCTCTCTCTCTCTCTCTCTCTCTCTCTCTCTCTCTCTCTCTCTGCCTTTTCAGTGCTGGGGATTGAAAACAGGGTTTTACATATTCAAAAACCAAAACCAAAACCAAACAAAACAACAACAAAAACCCCACAGAGTCAGATCCTTAGATGAAATTATAACTTTTAATGTACATATTGGACTTTTACCAGTAACAATTCCATGTTTAAGTAGCATCGATTCATGTACGTTGCTTTTACAATTAACAGCCACTTACTTGCCTTGTGGATTGACTTTGCAGAAATATATGTTTAGACTTTTAGTGCACATGTAATTTGGCTCATTGTTTCCTTAATACTTGATTCTGAGAGTTCTCTATAGTTTCTGGAGATAAATTCTTGGATAGGTTTTGCTTGTATTTTCTTCTAGTGTCTAGCTTTGACTTTTAAAAATAATGTTCTTATTGATTTGTTGAGAACTTCGTACAAGTATTTCCATTATATTCACTCCTCCAAATTCTCTTAGATCTACTTTATCTCTCTAAGCACCCAACTTCAGTTCTTCCTCCCCCTCCCTTTTCTCCCCTCCTCCTTCTTCCTCCTCCTCATTCTACTTTCTATTCAAGACCCCTTACCCTTCCTTGCTAGAATACTGAATGACTTCATCTTCTGCAGGTTGTGCGCAGGTTACCAACACTTCTATGAGTTCATGTGTTCAGAGGTCCCATCATTCCAGGAAGATGTTATTTCTCTGCAGCCCTGACTGACCTTGGGCTCTTAGCATCTTTCTGCGTCATCGTCTCCAGGGTCCTGAGCCTTGGAGGAATATGGATGATATTTTTAGAATAAAACGTACAAAACTGTTATCAAAGTCAAGGTGGTATTTACACTTAAAAGCTTTGGGAATATAGGTTTAAGCTTTAGAGTTATGTTCCATGTGATAGAAGGAAGTTGAGGTGCCTAGGTTGTTACTGCTTGTGGTTTTATTCTTTTGAGAGGGTTGAAGTGTTCCCGGTATCTGTTTCTGCTTGAATGATTTCCTTTAACTTTCTTGTAGTACAGCTCAGCTTGTGGTGAACTCATTCAACACCTGAATGTTTGAGTAAGTCATTGTTTATATTTCGCTTACTGAATTTCTTTGGTCAGGATTGAGAATTTAGAATTACAATTATCTTTTCTTTTGTACATTACATATGTTTTAGCTTTTCCAATTATTCTTGAAAAGATGTCATGTTATGCTTATCTGTAGTCGCTTTCTGTTTATTTTTAATGATTTCCATTACTAAATTTATCTGGATTTTTTTATAATGCCCTATGCAGAGTTTTCTTAATATTTTCAATTTGGTTTTAGCTCCTTGGATCTGTATGCTAATACATATTATTTTACATTATTGTTTGAAACATTATCTAGTCTCATTTTTATAAATGCATTCAAAGTGTACATAGTTTTATCCTTTTAATGTGTAATTATTATTAATAAATAATAAACAATATAAAATATATAAAACATATATAAAAATATTTTTTCTCTAATGCAGTTTGCCCTCGCTCCAGTTCTCCTACTCCTCCCCTTTTTTCCCAAGATCCATTTCTCCTCCTTTTCCTTTCAGAAAAAAGCAGGCTTCCCAAGGATATCTTTGCAGTACAGAAGATTTTCCCTTTCTTGAGATTCCATTTGTTAATTTTTGATATTACTGCCTGCACTACTGATGTTCTGTTCAGCAAGTTGTCCTTTTCCCAGAAATGTCATAATTTTTGGTGTAATATTTAATATCCCATGATATATCGTATATTTATTCATTTATAAAGTGCTTCAGAAACATCAAAAGTCTATTCTATGTCATCCTAGCTTATTGTAAAACCTGCCATGTGATTCTTATGATACTATGGATTTATAATTATATTGGTGTAAATTCATTCTCTTAGTTGGAAAATAATTAATCAGAGACAGATTTAATGTAAAAAGATGTGCTATATTCAAAACCATTGTTTCACTTCCTATTCTCAATTGATGTAGTTTTCAGAGAAATAATTAGTGATAAATTAAATCTCTGAATAGCAGCACACAGGAAAAGGCACACTGAAGAAAACTTGCCCTTCACTGTGCATAGTTAAGGCCAAGGAGCGATGAAGTTTGAGTAAAATACACTTGTCCCATTAAATTAATATTTTGCCTAAACTATCAAATAGTAATAATTACTATTATTATATATAATATTTTATATTATTATTGTTGCTGTTATTATTATTGTTATTTTGAGAAAAGTTTTCACTATGCAATCTTTGCTGCTCAAAATTTCTCTATGTAGACCAGAATGACCTAAAACTTACATAGCCCCCACTCTGCCTCCAGAGCAATGGGATTAAAGTCAAGTAGCACCATACACAGAAATTGATTTAATTTAAATTAAAATTTTGCCTCGAGGCTAGAGAAATGGTTTGGCATTGAGGATCACTTGCTAGTCTGCCAGAAAACTTGAGTGAGTTTGTTTCCCAAGATCACCTTGGAAGACACCTGTAATTCTAGCTCCAGGGTATCCTACATTCTCTTCTGCAGCCCACACACTCCTCCACCCACAAAGCAAACAATCTCTCTGCCTCTATCTCTCTGTGTCTTTGTCTCCCCCCCCCCTCACACACACACATACGCACAAATATAAGTGAAAGAGTCCTCTAAAATTGCTTGATTTCATAGCTAAACAAGTCATAAGAATAAAGATTCTTTGTCTTATTTTAGTCTATGTTTAAATAAAAAATTAGCATAAAAATGTCATGTCCCTTCAAAAGCTTGAAAGCTTGACTACAGGTATATTATAAATATCTAGAAAAATTTTCTAGTAAGTGCTTAAGATAATTTTATAATAAGTGCTTTACACACACACACACACACACACACACACACACACACACACACCAAAAGACATACCTTAAAACTTTAAGGTACATAAACAAAGGAGAAAAAGTGAAAAGCACGCAAAACATCTTTCAAGTCATTCTCCTTAGGGATGAATGCAAGACTCAGAAAGCCAGTAAACAAAACACTTGCTACACAAGACTGATGAACAATTTCAATGCCTGGAACCCAAGAAAAGATGCAAAGAGAAAACTAATGTCACAAAGTTGCCTTTTTTTTTTTTTGACACTTTTTTTTTAATTAGGTATTTTCCTCGTTTACATTTTCAATGCTATCCCAAAGGTCCCCCATACCCACCCCCGCAATCCCCTACCCACCCACTGCCCCTTTTTGGCCCTGGCGTTCCCCTGTACTGGGGCATATAAAGTTTGCATGTCCAATGGGCCTCTCTTTCCAGTGATGGCCGACTAGGCCATCTTTTGATACATATGCAGCTAGAGTCAAGAGCTTCGGGGTACTGGTTAGTTCGTAATGGTGTTCCACCTATAGGGTTGCAGATCCCTTTGGCTCCTTGGGTACTTTCTCTAGCTCCTCCATTGGGAGCCCTGTGATCCATCCAATAGCTGACTGTGAGCACCCACTTCTGTGTTTGCTAGGCCCCGGCATAGTCTCACAAGAGACAGGTATATCTGGGTCCTTTCAGCAAAATCATGTTAGTGTATGCAATGGTGTCAGTGTTTAGAAGCTGATTATGGGATGGATCCCCGGATATGGCAATCACTAGATGGTCCATCCTTTCATCACAGCTCCAAAGTTTGTCTCTGTAACTCCTTCCATGGGTGTTTTGTTCCCAATTCTTTTATTTTTAATTGTTTTAAATTTTATTTTAATTAGGTATTTTTTCATTTACATTTCCAATGCTTTCCCAAAAGTCTCCATACCCCCCCCACGCCTCTACCCCCCCCCACTCCCACTTCTTGGCCCTGGTGTTCCCCTGTACTGAGGCATATAAAGTTTGCAAGACCGATGGACCTCTCTTTCCACTGATGGCTGACTAGGCCATCTTCTGATAGATATGCAGCGAGAGACACGAGCTCCGGGGGTTACTGGTTAGTTCATAATGTTGTTCCACCTATAGGGTTGCAGACCCCTTTAGCTCCTTGGGTACTTTCGCTAGATCCTCCATTGGGGGACCTGTGATCCATCCAATAGCTGACTGTGAGCATCCACTTCTGTATTTGCTAGGCCCCTGCATAGCCTCACAAGAGACAGCTATATCAGGGTCCTTTCAGCAAAATCTTGCTAGTGTGTGTAATGGTATCAGCATTTGGAGGCTGATTATGGGATGGATCCCAGGTATGGCAGTCTCTAGATGGTGCATCCTTTAGTCTCAGCTCCAAACTTTGTAACTCCTTCCATGAGTGATTTGTTCTCAATTCTAAGAAGGGGCAAAGTGTCCACACTTTTGTCTTCCTTCTTGTTGAGTTTCATGTGTTTTGCAAATTGTATCTTATATCTTGGGTATTCTAAGTTTCTAGGCTAATATCCACTCATCAGTGAGTACATATCATGTGAGTTCTCTTGTGATTGGGTTACCTCACTCAGGATGATGCCCTCCAGGTCCATCCATTTGCCTAGGAATTTCATAAATTCATTCTTTTTAATAGCTGAGTAGTACTCCATTGTGTAAATGTACCACATTTTCTGTATCCATTCCTCTGTTGAGGGGCATCTGGGTTCTTTCCAGCTTCTGGCTATTATAAATAAGGCTGCTATGAACATAGTGGAGCATGTGTCCTTCTTTCCGCTTGGAACATCTTCTAGATATATGCCCAGTAGAGGTATTGCTGGATCCTCCAGTAGTACTATGTCCAATTTTCTGAGGAACCGCCAGACTGATTTCCAGAGTGGTTGTACAAGCCTGCAATCCCACCAACAATGGAGGAGTGTTCCTCTTTCTCCACATCCTCGCCAGCATCTGCTGTCACCTGAATTTTTGATCTTAGCCATTCTGACTGGTGTGAGGTGGAATCTCAGGGTTGTTTTGATTTGCATTTCCCTGATAATTAAGGATGTTGAACATTTTTTCAGGTGCTTCTCAGACATTCGGTATTCCTCAGGTGAGAATTCTTTGTTCAGCTCTGAGCCCCATTTTTAATGGGGTTATTTGATTTTCTGGAGTCCACCTTCTTGAGTTCTTTATATATATTGGATATTAGTCCATTATCCGATTTGGGATAGGTAAAGATCCTTTCCCAATCTTTTGGTGGTCTTTTTGTCTTATTGATGGTGTCTTTTGCCTTGCAGAAGCTTTGCAACTTTATTAGGTCCCATTTATCGATTCTTGATCTTACAGCACAAGCCATTGCTGTTCTATTCAGGAATTTTTCCCTTGTACCCATATCTACCAGGCTTTTCCCTACTTTCTCCTCTATAAGTTTCAGTGTGTCTGGTTTTATGTGGAGTTCCTTAATCCACTTAGATTTGACCTTAGTACAAGGAGATAGGAATGGATCAATTTGCATTCTTCTACATGATAACCACCAGTTGTTCCAGCACCATTTGTTGAAAATGCTGTCTTTTTTCCACTGGATGGTTTTAGCTCCCTTGTCAAAGATCAAGTGACCATAGGTGTGTGGGTTCATCTGGGTATTCAATTCTGTTCCATTGGTCTACTTGTCTGTCACTATACCAGTACCATGCAGTTTTTATCACAATTGCTCTGTAGTACAGGTTTAGGTCAGGCATAGTGATTCCACCAGAGGTTCTTTTATCCTTGAGAAGAGTTTTTGCTATCCTAGGTTTTTTTGTTATTCCAGATGAATCTGCTGATTGCCCTTTCTAATTCGTTGAAGAATTGAGTTGGAATTTTGATGGGGATTGCATTGAATCTGTAGATTGCTTTTGGCAAGATAACCATTTTTACAATGTTGATACTGCCAATCCATGAGCATGGGAGATCTTTCCATCTTCTGAGATCTTCTTTAATTTCTTTCTTTAGAGACTTGAAGTTCTTATCATACAGATCTTTCACTTCCTTGGTTAGAGTCATGCCAAGGTATTTTATATTATTTGTGATTATTGAGAAGTGTGTTGTTTCCCTAATTTCTTTCTCAGCCTGTTTATCCTTTGTGTACAGAAAGGCTATTGACTTGTTTGAGTTAATTTTATATCCAGCTACTTCATTTAAGCTGTTTATCAGGCTTAAGGAGTTCTCTGGTGGAATTTTTAGGGTCACTTATATATACTATCATATCATCAGCAAAAAAGTGATATTTTGACTTCTTCCTTTCCAATTTGTATCCCCTTGATCTCTGTTTTTTGTCTAATTGCTCTGGCTAGGACTTCAAGTACAATGTTGAATAGGTAGGGAGAGAGTGGACAGCCTTGTCTAGTCCCTGATTTTAGTGGGATTGCTTCCAGCTTCCTACCATTTACTTTGATGTTGGCTACTGGTTTGCTGTAGATTGCTTTTATCATGTTTAGGTATGGGCTTTGGATTCCTGATCTTTCCAAGACTTTTATCATGAATGGGTGTTGGATTTTGTCAAAAGCTTTCTCAGCATCTAATGAGATGATCATGTGGTTTTTGTCTTTGAGTTTGTTTATATACTGGATTACATTGATGGATTTCCGTATATTGAACCATCCCTGCATCCCTGGGATGAAACCTACTTGGTCAGGATGGATGATTGTTTTGATGTGTTCTTGGATTCGATTAGCAAGAACTTTATTGAGGATATTTGCATCGATATTCATAAGGGAAATTGGTCTGCAGATGCCCATTCTTCTCAAGCAATCTATTGGTGAGATTTTAATCTCAATAATGCATTTAACTACAAATGACATTGAGATGTACAGACATCCTATGGGTTAGTGATAGATGTAGCTGTGAGAAAAGAGAACGGGTGCTAGGCTAATTTGTGTTTGCATAAGTTTTTAACAAACATTGACACACCATTCAGTTGTAATTTTCCTGCCTTATTACTGAGATTTGAATATAAAATTTCCCAACCAGTTCAAGTACTGAGGGTGAGTGACTGGTGTGCCACTCCTTTGTCAGGTGAAAACTTAAGAGATGGGGTCTACTGAAGGTATTCCTATGTTGGGTATCTTGTCCCTTTTCTATCTCTCTGTTCTTCTGGACCAATATCCCCATAGGTGAGCAGCTTTGTTCTGCTCTTATCACAGACCAACAACTACAGAAGTGAGTGAAACGATGAACAAAACCACCATAATTCTCCTTTAAACTTCTCAAGTATTTGGTCTCAGAGATAAGATATCTGATGTGCATGCTAATTTTTCTCCATGGCTTCTGTTTATTGTATAAATAGTATGTTTAAATTGCCATTTCTTATAACAAAAAAATCTATTTTATGTGCAAAGAAAGTATTTTTCAAGGATTCAAAAGGAGAACCTGAGGAATGACCAATGCTAAATAATGCTCAGTAAATACTCAAAGGATAACAGGATGAAAATATTTTTAAGAAGTGATTAAGCTAGTTTATTTAGTAATTAAAATAAAATCACAATTGCTCAGAGAGACAGCTATTGCCTTTATGTTTGGAAAACTATAAAATGATGAACATACAATAAAGGAGACTGACAATGAACATTAGAAAATAGAGTGGTGGAGCACTCACAAAAAGGGACCTATCATGACTGCCCTCCTAAAGACCCAATAAGTACCCGAAAGAGTCAGATGCAGATATTTGTATCCAACCAATAAACAGAAGCTGCTGGCCTCTGTGTTTCAATTAGGGGAAAGCTGTAATAAGCTGATGAGGAGAGCAACCCTGTAGGAGGACCAGCAGTCTCAATTAACCTGAACCCCAGAGATCTCTTAGACACTGGACCACCAACCAGACAGCATACACCAGCTGATATGAGGCCCCCAACAGACATACAGCAGAGGACTGCCAGGTCTGGGTTTAGTCAGATAAGATGCACCTAACCCTCAAGAGACTGGAGGCCCCAGGGAGTTTAGAGGTCTGGTGAGGGGAGGGGTGGAGACATCCTCATGGAGACAGGGGCCAGGGAGGAAGTATGGGATGTGGAATAGTCGGATGGTGGATGGGAGGGGGATAAAATCTGGAGTTTAAAATTAAAAAAAAATTAAGGAGAGATGTGAAATTCATGGGAATTACATAAGTCTACTAGGGACTTTTATACTGAGGGAAAAACAAGTGGGACGAGAGGCTTCTTTAAGAAATAAGGCCTGTTTTAGGATAGAATGGCATTGAAAGCAATGGGTTTGTTGGGCTCACCGAAGTAAAAAGAAAACAAACTTGATACTTAATGGCTGCTATTTAAAAACTTGTCCCTGATGAAGCCCTCATGCTGGATTGATTGTATACATCACAACTACGTGGAGTGGGTGTTCTTAAAATCAATGGATAAAAGAAAGCTGACAACCTAGATTTTACAAATTACTAATGTCCACATAATTAACTCATTCATCATTTCAATTGGCTCAATGAAGACCCAATGATATGCCTGGTTTCTTCAGCTGTCTTCTTTTATCAGCTGATGTAGCATCAGTGACAAGCCACACAGCAGATTCTGTGGGTTTAATTGGAATATAGCTGAACTATTAAACTACATTTATTTTATATTGTTCTCCCATCCTAATATTTAACTTGCCAACTCACTTCTAATTGCTTACATTTAACATGTTCCACTAAAGTGAAGTTGCACTAAACTGAAAGGTTTTTGCAACTCCTAGAGCTGAGCTGTTCGGAGTCGGTATATTTATCTTGTTTTACTTGAGAGGTTTTGTATACAAACTAGATTAGCATTTGTGATGGAAAATATAAGAGGAGTCCAACTATCTTCCTACAAAGAAAACTACATTAAATAATCATGGTGTATATTTTTCAACTGCTGTTGATTATTATTCTTCCTTTGGGACAGTGTGTGTTAAGTTTGTTTCCTTTTCCTCGACAGTCATCAAGGGAGTAATGAGGGAATATGACTCTTTGTGCCCCCCAAAAAAAAAAAAATCAATGCAAGTATACTGCCTCAAAGGATAATGAGGAAGAAGCTAAAACTAAATGAACCCTACACGATGAGTATGTATGGGAGAATACAGAGTTCATTTAATTCTAGCATGAAGAACGTGTTGTGTTGTTATTTCTCTTTGAGTCGAAAGTTACTGTTTGATAAATGGCAAGGAATAGTCACATAACATAATTTAGTTGAATAAAACTTTTACAAGACTATAAGAAATATATTAATCTTATCACACAGGAGTTTTCATTGTTAAAACCACCCCTGCAGCTATAAAATGAGCTCTGGAATGGATTTAATTTTATAGTACGACAAGTCCTGTCATTATGGCAAATATTAACTGTATGACCTGATAAGGTCTGTTGCTTTCCGTGATTCAGCCATGTGACAGAGAGAAAGGAACTAGGCAGTGAGAACGGACTTATGGGAAATAGAAGGATGGAGAAAGGACAACTCTTAAGTAAGTAATAGAAAGACAAATGATTGGAACAAAGTAATCAGAAAAATTAAGTGAGGGGTTTTAATGGTATAATAAAGCTATCACATTCTGGGTTCAAATGAGTGAATATCCAGAGCTTATCTAGACTGAGAGATTTTCTTTTCTATGAAGCTCTGTATAAGGTATAATCTGTCTTCATATTGTAATGTACTCACAAACTCTACATAGGTAGAGAAATTAACTTGAATTCACTTTATGTCTGTAAAACTATTTTAACAATAAAAATGATGTGTCATGGCACTCATAAGGGTATTCCGAAACTCCTGACAGCAGAATTTGTGGATACAGGGAGGAGACCCATAGTGTCTCAGAGTAAGGCCCACAGATACAGAGAGTTCCATAACTCTCGATGCAAGTCATTGACTAAGGCAGGAAGACCAATCAGAATCAAGAGAGTAGTTCAATTAAAGAGGAAGAGAGACAAACTGTAAAACAATAATGTGTGTGTGTGTGTGTGTGTGTGTGTGTGTGTAGATTCTATTTTCTAATCTAATTTGTTAATCTGTGTCTTTTAATTTTGGCACCAAGACCATTAACATTTGGAGTTTATGTTGAAAAATATACAATTAAGTTCTGTTATTGGTTTTTTGGCTTTTTTTTTCTTAGATCTGTCCCAGTCCCACAGAGTAAAAGGACAGCCAACTCTTCTACAACTTAGTCCATTTCTGAAAGAAAAAAGAAAGAAGGGACAAATTAAAAAGAAAGAAAGAGAGAGAGAGAATGACAGAGAAATAAAAAAGAATGAAAGAAACTCAATTTACAACCAGACACCAGATATGTAGCTGCCAGATGAGAACAAAACAAAATTTAAAAACAAAACAAGACAAATAGATAAAAATGTAAACTCCAAATGGTTTCCAAAGAGAACATTCAAGAAGTTCCTCGCAGGTTCCTATCTCTGAGCACATTGTAGCATCAGTAACAGTGTCAGGCTTTGGTGTCCCCACAATGAGATGGATCCCAAGTTGGGCCAGTCACTGGACAGCCTTTTCTTCAGTATCTTCTGGACATTTTTGTCCCTGCAGTTCTTTTAGACAAGAATAATTCTGGGTCAAAAATTGCAACTGTGGGTTAGAAACATTGTCCCTCTGCTTGAGACCCTGTCTATCTAGTGGAGGTGAGATCTTCAAGTTCCCTCTCCCCACTGTTGGGCATTTTTGATAAGGTCACCCCCATTGAGTCCTTAGAGTTTCTCACTTCCCGAGCCTCTCGAAAGGATACTTTCTAGAGGGTCTCTTTATGTCCCACCACCAAGGCTGCTTATTTCCATTCATTCTCTTGGTCCTCTGGGATTCTCTTCTGCTCCACATAACTGGATATGCCTGTCCTCTGAAAGGCCCCACCAGAAGCTGACTAAGACGGAAGCAGATACTTAACACTCAACCATTGGACTGAAGTCAGTAATCCTTATAGTTGAATTAGGGGAATGACTGAAAAAACTGTAGGAGAGAGTGACTCCATGGGAAGACCAGAAGTCTCAACTAATCCAGACCCCAGAGAGCTTCCAGAGACTGAGCCACCAACCAGGAGCATACACAGGTCAGCCTGAGGCCCCTGGCACATATATAGTAGAAGTCTGCTTGGTCTGGCCTCAGTGGAAGAAGATGCACTTAATCCTGGATAAACTTTAGTCCCCAGGGAAGGGGGAGGCCTGGTGGGGTAGGGAACACCCTCCTGGAGGCAAGGGAAAGGAGGAATAGGATGAGGAACTGTGAGGGTGGGGGCAAAAAGGAGGGAGGCAATGATTGAAATGTAAATAAAATAATTTTTAAAATGTAAAAAGAAAAGAAGTTCCAGACAAAGAATTCAAGAACATCTTCAAACTAGTTGAAGAATACCTAAGTACAGATCAAGAGAACAAAAACAATTCTTAATCAAACAAAGAAGTGGTTCCAAGATTCAGAAAAAAATATTCAGTGAAGAGACAGCATTGCTGAGAATAATTAGACTGAAACAATGCTAGAAAAGAAAAATCTAACAAGTCAAAATGAGAAAACAAATATCTGGGTTTGGAAACAAGGTAAAAGAATTGAGTTGTTCATAAAAGTCAATGATAAAAAAGTTGAACATAATAATACTTTGAGATACCACAAAGAGACCAAATACTTCAATTATGGTTATAAAAGAAGAAAAACCCAGACACTATTGCATATGCCAGAAAGATTTTGCTGAAGGGACCCTGTTATAGCTGTCTCATATGAGGCTATGCCAGTGCCTGGCAAATACAGAAGTGGATGCTCACAGTCATCTAGAAGATGGAACACAGGGCCCCCAATGGAGAATCTAGAGAAAGCACCCAAGGAACTGAAGGGGTCTGCAACCCTATAGGTGGAACAACAATATGAATTAACCAGTACCCCCAGAGCTCTTATCTCTAGCTGCATATGTAGCAGAAGATGTCCTAGTCGGCCATCACTGGGAAGAGAGGCCCCTAGGTCTTGCAAACTTTATATGCCCCAGTACAGGGGAATGCCAGGGCCAAGAAGTGGGAGTAGGTGGGTAGGGGAGCAGGGTGGGGGAGGGTATAGGGAACTTTCAGGATAGCATTTGAAATTTATATAAAGAAAATGTCTAATAAAAAATAAAAAAAAATAATAAAAGAAGAAAAATCATCACACCAAAAGCATAGAAAATAGTTTATATAAAGTCATATAAGAATACTTCCTAAATTCAAAGAAAGACATATGCAGTGAGGTTCAAGAGATCTTAAGAAAACCAAATAGGCAAGCTGAGAAAATTATATTCTCCATAGCATACTATAGTTATGGCAGTAAAGCCATAAGCAAAGGATAGACTATTGAAAACGAAGAGAAGGGTCAGGCCACTTTTGAAGGTAGGTCCATCTGAATGCTGCCTAGTTGGTCCACAGGAACACTTAAAGTCAGAAAGACCCGAAAGGTGTACTTTATGTTCTCAAAGGTCATAGATTCCAACACAGAGTATTGGACCCAGTGAAATATCTAGTCATATTGAGGGAGAGATAATAATTTTCGTATTAGAATAGGTAAAGGAATTTATAGCCATTAAGCTAGCTATATAGAAGACACTAAAGGAAATATTTCAGACTGAAAAGTAGGGTAAACACACCAAAGAGGCCGAGGAGGTGAGTAAACAATACCAGAGTAATCAATCAAAACAGATCTAAGGGGAAAAAACACAAAATCAATAACAGGACTTAATTGTACATTTTTTCAATAGAAATTCTGAATGTTAATGGTCTTGATGTCCTAATTAAAAGACACAGATTAACAGATTCTTAAAGAAACAGGACAGAGAAGATATTCTAAGAAAATGGGACAAAGAAAGAAACAGATATAGCTTTCATACTGTCTGACAAAAGAGTGTAATCCAGAGTCAGAATAGATAAAGGTCACATCATACTTATTAATAGCACAATCCACCAAGAGGACATCACCACCATACACAAAATGCAGGCTCACAAAATTACATAAAATAAACTCTTCTGGTTGTAACGCCAAAGATTTGTCACAAAAGAGTAGCAGTCAGGTGATTTTATATCCTATTCTCATCAATAGATATGGCATCTGGACAAAAAGAATCACTGGAGTGAAATAGACCTAATAGACAACTACAGAACATTACACCAAAACACTAAAGAATACATATTCTACTTGGTATCCCATGGGACTTTCTTCAAAATTGATCTCCTGTGGGAACAGAAAACAATTCTCAATAAGCATATGGAAATTGAAAGAACACTGTTATGAATGTTCTCTGACTCCTGGAATCAATCTAGATATCAAGAGTAAGAAACTACAGACTGTACATGTACTTGTGGAAATTAAACAACACAGCAATGGATTATAACTGGGACAAAGAAGAAATAAAAAGGATGCTTCTAAAACTTCTAGAATTGAATAAAAAACAGAGACACAGCATATAAAAATATGTGAGACACAATGAAGACAGCCCTAAGAAGAAAGTATATGCACTAAATGCCTAGATCAAAATGATTTTAAGGTTTCACATAAATAATTTAATGAAGCATATGACTATAACATCTTGAAAAGACAAGGTCAATCAAATGCAGAATCAGGAGACAGGAATAAATAATCAAATCAGGGCAGTACTTAATGGATAGAAATTTAAAAAGAAAAGAAAGAGAAACAAAGTTGATTGTTTGAAAAGATAAGGAAAATCAGCAGAACTTTTGCTAAGTTAGTCAAATCAAAATTGTAAAATCAAAGAACACAAAGGAGACTTGACAATACATACCAGTGAAATTCATAAAGTTAGGTGACATTCCATAAACACATATATTTTATTAAGTTATAAAACCCAAAAGAAATGATCTCCTTGACCTCTCTTCCACAGAAAACTTAAATGAAGACAAAATATATTATTATCCAGGGCTAGACCCAGTGAGGAAGCTGAAGCATTAATAGAAAATATCTCTGCCAAACAAATCTCAGGACTGGATGGATTCACTGTAGAATCCTGCCAGAACTTCAAAGAATAACCAAGCCGATGTTATAAAAATATTCAATAAAATAGAGGAGAAAGGCCTACATATTCTGTTTTTTTTTTGGGAGATAGAATTACCATAATATCCAAACCAGAAAAAGACCCCCCTCCAAAAAAACAAAAGGGAATTAAAGACTTTTCTGCCTGTTGAACACAGTTGCATAAATTCTCAATAAGGTCTCCAGAACCAAATTCAAGATCAAGTAAAAGAGATAACTCCCTATGAACAAGATGGCTTTATTCTAGTGATGCAGGAGGGTTCCAACATATACAAAACAATAAATGTGATTCATCATATAAGTGTGCCAAAACTGAAAAGTAATTAATAATTATTAATTAAAATAAACACAGAAAATGTCTTTGACAAATCGGAAGTACTTCATGATTAAAGTCTGAGTAGGCTAGATGGATAGGCATTTATCTATATGATAATGGCTACTGAAGACAGACCTATAGATAATATTATACCAAATGGAGAAAACAGAAATCTTCTATGTGATTCTTCATAGAAGAGACCCTAAAGACTTCCCCAAAATATTTTTTGGAGCTAGGAAACACTTTTAGTGAAATGATAGGATACAATACTTATGTGTAAAAATCAGTACCCTTCCTATATATCATTAACATACAAACTGAAAAATAAAATTTAAGAAATCAAGAATCAACATGGACAATAGCTACACAAACACACACACACACACACACACATACACACATACACACACACACACACACACACACACACACACACACATGCACAGAGAGGGAGAAAGGTAAGGAGGGAGGGAGCCCGAGAGACCGAGAGACTGAGAGACCGAGAGACTGAGAGACTGAGAGAACATGGAGGTAAATAGGTAAAGTAGTTAAAGCAGTCTTGGACAAAAGAATACTATAGTTGATATCACCTACCTAAAATTTAATTATACTACAGAGCCATAGTAATATAATCAGTATGGTACTGGCACAAAAACAGATATATAGGTCATTGGGGTAGAAGACACAGTACATACAAATACAATACCTGACTTTTGACAAAGTTGTTAAAATATACATTAGTAAAAGACATGACAATATGCAACATAATGGAAGAAGGATTAATTTTGCCTATGATGTGAGAATGTTCAATTATAGCAGAAAAAGGATGGCAGAGTTCAGTGTGAGTGTAACTGACAGATAGGAAACAGATGACTCTGGCCAGAACAGGGTCTGGAATTAAACTTCTAGGTTTACACACACACACACACACACACACACACACACACACACACACACACACAGCACTACACCAAGGAAACAGTTCCTCCAGCTAGATTATCAAATGTCAATATTAGTTCCTCTAACTAGTTCTATCAATGTTTCTACAACTTTTACAAATAGACCCACCAGCTATGTTCCAAGTATCCAAATACATGTGTCTTTGAGGGACATTTCATTCCTAACCATAAAATTCTATTAAAATACAGCATGTATACATACAAATCAACACACATCTACATATTGCTAGCTAAGAGTTTAAAGTGGTAAAAATGACAATATTATTAAATCTAAATATCGCCTTGTCATCAATCAGGCACCTAGTTTTGTTTTTTCTGTATGAACAGAACTCCCAGGTAAGCTGTGCAAAGATCTCCAGAGCAGACACTTAGCAAGCCTTGTAACCCTTGGCTTGCTGTGAGTGGCAGGCAGAACAAACCAACAAGTAAGACAGATGGCACCCTGTGGTGTCACAGCTGTTGTGTGGGTCCAGGCACTGCAATCTTTAGCCCTCTAGTGACAAGTGTTACAGCTGTCTTGTGGACCTTGATCTTGGGATTCTCTAGCACTTTGTGGCAGTGCTTGGTGCTTGTTGTAATTCCCAGGTCTAGTCTGAGACCT
This sequence comes from Mus musculus, assembly GCF_000001635.26. NCBI lineage: Eukaryota > Metazoa > Chordata > Mammalia > Rodentia > Muridae > Mus > Mus musculus. The sequence continues at coordinate 128,575,823 of NC_000069.6, read as the reverse complement.
CTGGCCTTCAAAGGCTGACATCAGGAATTCTTTCAGTGAAAGGGACCAGCAGAGTCCATTCTCCACATTCTCCAACTTCCCTTTACTTTCTTTTTCTTGTCTCTGCCTCTTCCCCCCTCCCTGGAACTTTTCAGCTCCTCATGGTGGCACTGTCACAGCTGCTGTTTCCAGAGAAGATGCCACTATCATTGTTTCCTGCTTCTGCCACTGCTGTTGTTGTCACAACCACACAGCGTCTGTTTTAGATACTGCTCCATTGCCAGCTCCCACTGCTATCATCACAAGTGCCCCTCAGCTGCTCCATCCCATTACCATCCATCCATCCATCCCCACTGCGGCCTTTGTGCTGCCACTGGCCAGGCTGTTGATCTCTCCTATAGCTCTGAAGTTGTAGGAGACACTCCTAAAAGCCTACCAGTAATGCAGTCTCAGTGGTCAGTCCCTCTACTCCCATGGCTCTGCTACCTTTATAGGTCTGCAACTGATGGATGCTCCACCGTTACTGATGCCACCACTGGCTTTTGTAGGGCACCAGCTCAGCCTGTTCTGCTAATGAGTTTATTTAATTAAGCAAGGAAACCCTCTGAAGAGCAGCTTCTTAATGAGCTTAACTAATTACAGTCCCAGGTGTTGGTCTAGCCCATCCTGCTCACAACAAACCTGTGTGCATATATATATGAATATATGACCTTCATGCACATACAGGATTGTATTTGTACCACATGCAATACTGTTCCTTTCGCACAGTTAACAATAACTCCTCCTCTGGGTTGCCAGAGGAGTAGCACACTCTCTGCTCTAGGTGTGACATTTTCAAACAAAGTCTCTTGAGAACTGACTGGAAACATGATGGCTCAGGTTGCATCTTGGGGAACCAGAGTAACTCTACTATCAGTCATAGCAATGTTCATGCAACTTCTTCAAGACAAAGATGTTAGTGTAAATGGATGCTTGACTTATAAGTTTATTCTCTTTTTTTGTTAGATATTTTCTTCATTTACACTTCAAATGTTATCCCCTTTCCTAGTTTCCCCTCTGAAAACCCCCTATCCCTTCCCTACTCCCCCTGCTCACCAACCCACCCACTTCTGCTTCCTGGCCTGGATGCTTGACTTAATAACGTTATTCTTATTGGATCCATAAGGCTAGTGTAGGCAGGTGCTTGACTGGTAATCCTAATGCTCATGGCATCCAGGGCACTGAATATGGGTATTTAATAACTGTCAAGGAGAGTATCAAAATTTCCCTTTCAATATCCATTTGATCATAGAAAACATATATAGAAGGAACATTTACAAGCAGGACTCAAAATTGTCATTATATTAATTTCTTGGGTATTGAATAGTCCTTTATATAATGCTGAATACTTTACCAGTGCCCCAGAATGTGAGTTCTCTTACCGCAATCAACATAACTTACTCCATTCTACATAAAACTATGTATAGAAGAAAATATATCCACAAAAGGTCATACATTATACAATATGTTTGAAAATGTGACAAGATTAGGTAAATTTAATTCAAGTAATATAATTTATTTAATTAATATAAAATATATTAACATTCAGAAAATGTAAAATTGCAGTAAATTTTTACTCCATGTAGTTTATATATCACTTTTTACTAGCGTGTGTCATATCACTCTAGTTATATATATATATATGTTATGTATATGAGATGTGTTATTGCTTACCAAATGACACAGTTCAGTTACAAGGCAATATATGCCTCAGTTCACATATTTTATTTCAGAGGGAGAGAGAGAAAGGGAGAGGGAGGGAGAGAGAGAGAGAGAGAGAGAGAGAGAGAAAGAGAGAGAGAGAGAGAGAGGAGAGAGAGAGAGAGAGAAAGAGAGAGGAACAGTTTTATCAGCTGATTGAATATATTTTCTTATATATCTTCATAGTATTTGTTAGAACCAATTGTATATTTAAAAACAAAGATTTCTCATGCTCATGGATTGGCAGAATTTATATTGTGAATAAAGCCTTCTCACAAAAATAAAATAACAGATGCAACACAATACCCAGCAAACTCCAAAGTAATTATCCAGAGAAATTAAAGTATTTTTAAATTTCACATAGAAACACACACCCAAAAATAAGGATAGTCCAAACAATTCTGGTTAAAAAAAAAAGAAAAGAAACTGCTGGAGGAATCAGCATCACAGATTTCCAATTATACTACAGAGATATAGCAACAAAAGTAGCACAATACTGGCATAAAAACAGACACACTGATCAATAGTAAGCCTGAAGGCCACACATAAGAGACCAAAATCACGTAATAGAGAAATGACAGCATCTTTGCTGAACAGTGCTAAACAAACTAGAGAACTATGTAGAAGTTGACTCAACCTTTATCTCTTATCCTGCATAAAACTCAATTCTAAATGGACCAGGACCTCAACATAGTTTTATTCAGAGTCAACCTACAGAGTAGGGAAAATCTTTATTAGCTATATACCTAAGAAAGAATTGGTATACAGAACATACAAAAGAAAATAAAATAAACCCTAAGCATCAAGAAAACAAACAATCCAATTGAAACTTTGACCAAGAAATTGAACAGAGTGTTCTCAAAAGTTGAAATACAAATGATTGAGAAAGACTTCTAAAATATTCAATATCCATAGTAATCAAGGAAAGTCAAATTAAAACTACTTTGAGACTTCATCTTCCCTTGGTCAAAACAGCTAAGATTAATTTGTTTTGTTTTTGTTTTTGTTTTAAAGATGACAGATGCTATCCTGGATGTGAGGAAGTAGGAATGCTTATTCATCTCTGAGGAGAGTGCACATCCATGCAGCCTGTGTGGAAATCAGTGTGGATGTTGCTCAGAAAGATAGGAGCCATTTGATCCAGCTATGCATGCCACTTTGGGTATCTACTCAATGGAATCTATATCCCACTATCTGCTCATTTGTGTTCACTATTACTCTCTTCACAATAAGCAGGAAAGAGGAGCAGTCCAGACATCTACTGATTGATAAACAGATAATGAAAGTGTGACACATTTATATAATGCAATATTATTTGACTGTTAAATAAAGTGAAATAAAAATATTTATAGTTAAATGGATGAGGCTGGAAACCATCATTCTGAGTGAGGAAACCAAGCCCAAAAGTTGACATGTTTTTGTCTAATTTGTGGATGAGTCTTCAGATACGTGTTTCATTTGGAATACACATAGTGGCCAATAAATTAGCTAGAGTGGTAGTCTGGGCTCAAAGTTGGGGAGAGACAATTCAGTTCCATAGGAGAATTAAGAGGAATAGTAGAACGGGACATATTGCTGAGTATATGTCACATTACACTGTTGAGTCATAGGACATGGAGAAATCAGTCTTGTAGCAGCTTCATTTTTACTCGTTAACTTTCATGGTGGTAGGTGATGTTACTATGTTATAAGAGGAGAATGTAATCAACGATCTTATCCACTTATCAACTACAATAGTGACTGGCCCTGAAAGACAAGCCAACTGTTGCAAAACTGTCATGAGAGTAACCAACCTCTCCTTTTGATTAGACTTGAGGCTCACTTCAGAGATGAAACTCATTCCTGGCTCCATTATTGGGCCAATAACCCGTGTCTAGCCGGACAGGTCAGAGGCCCCAGGGGAGAACACATCGCTATTATTGCTCTCCTAAGCTGATATAATACTAAATCAACTTCTAATGACATTATTATATGTATCCAGAGATTACTACCTTTCTCAACCCCCACTAGAAAAACTTTGCAGTAGACAGTAATTAACCCATAGACCCACAACTAGTTAAGTCGTACACAATGAAAGACTGCAGAATGTTCATCTCTAAGTGGGACATCTACTTTCTCTCAAGGCTCAGGGGTCATGATGGAAGAGATGAGTACAAAGATTGTAAGAGCCAGAGGAGGTAGATGACCACAAGGAAATGGCGTTTCCAGCCAAAATGGGGAAGCAGTACATGTGACATCACAGCAGTTGTGGCAGCATTGATAAGCCTGCATAGTACAAGCCAGAAAAAAAAATCCCAGCTTGGAGCAGTGAATTGGGGATGAAGTCCTACTCCTAGATGAGCAGATACTGGGAAAGGATAGCTGCTCTGAGAGTAAGACTCAATTTTCTTTCAGGGTGGGTTCCTTAGTAGGTCAACTAACCTCCAGTGGGCTTTGAATAAACAATAAATATATACAGGAAGCACAGATTTTAATTGTTTTATTATCATTTAGTCTTGTTTTAATTTTAAAGAGGGCAAAAGTTGGGTGGGAGGGGAAAGGAAGGGTTGATTTGAGAGACAGTATATATGGTTAAACACATATTTTTAAATTCTCAAATAACTAATTAAAAACACTAAAAACAATTTTGTATATTTTATGGACAATATTTTTCTTTTTTGTATTACTTGAGACTGCCATATCCAGGGATCCATCCCATAATCAGCCTCCAAACTCTGACACCATTGCATACACTAGCAAGATTTTGCTGAAAGGACCCTGATATAACTGTCTCTTGTGAGGCTATGCTGGGGCCTAGCAAACACAGAAGTGGATGATCACAGTCAGCTATTGGATGGATCACAGGGCCCTCAATGGAGGAGCTAGAGAAAGTACCCAAGGAGCTAAAGGGATCTGCAATCCTATAGGTGGAACAACATTATGAACTAGCCAGTACCCCCTGGAGCTCGTATCTCTAGCTGCATATGTATCAGAAGATGGCCTAGTCAGCCATCAGTGGAAAGAGAGGCCCATTGGTCTTGCAAACTTTATCTGCCTCAGTACAGGGGAATGCCAGGGCCAAGAAGTGGGAGTGGGCGGGTGGGGGAGTGGGTGGGGGAGCGTGTGGGGGACTTTTGGGATAGCATTGGAAATGTAAATGAAATAAATACCTAATTAAAAAAAAACAAAATAAAAAAATTTTAAATATTTCTTTATTTACATCCCAAATGTTGCTCCTGTTCCGTCCAGGTCCCTCTTCGCATATTTTTATCCTCCCCACCTTCTTCATCCTTGAGAGGACAGCCCCCTCCCTATATTCCCCCAACACTGGTGAATCAAGTCTCTGCAAGATTAGTTGGATCCTCGCCCACTGAGGGCAGACAAGGCAGCCATCTGCCACATTTGGATTGGGTGTCATGGACCAGCCTGTGTATGCTTTTTTTGGTTGGTGGCTGAGTGTCTGGGAGCTCCTAGGGGTTAGTCCAGATTAGTTGACACTGTTGGTCTTCCTGTGGAGTTGCCATCTCCTTGAGGGCCTTCAATTCTTCCTCCTTAATCTTATACAGTGGTTCCCAATGACCTCTGTTCATTGTTACTCTGTGGGTAGCTGCACTTGTCTCAGTCACATGCTAGGTAGAGCCTCACATAGGGCTGCTATGCTAGGTGCCTTTCTGCAAGCATAACATAACATCATTATGATGATGTGTGAGGGATTGGTGCCTGCCCATGGGATGGTACTCAAAATGGGCTGGTCACTGGTCAGCCATCTCTTCAGTCTCTCCTCTTTATTTCTCCCTGAATGTTTTATAGGCAAGATCAATTTGGAGTCAAAAATTTTGTATGTGGGCTGCTGTCCCCATCCCTTCACTGATCCTGTCTGACTACTGAAGATGGTCTCTTCAGGTTTCATAAACCAACTGTTAAAGATCTCTACTGAAGTCACCTCCATTGACTCCTTGGAGTCTCCCTCATCCCAGGTCTCTTGAAACTTCCTAGAGATCCCCCCCATCCCTAATTCCTGGAAACTGCATATTTCCATTTATTCTTAAAGCCCTCTGGGACTCTCTCCTGTCTCCCCCCATACCTGATCCTGTCCCCCTTCCTCCTCCCCTCCCCTCTCACACCCAGGTCTCTCCCTCCCTCTACCTCCCATGACTATTTGTTCCCCTTTCTAATTGAGATTCAAGCATCCTTGCTTTGCCCTCATTCTTATTTAACTTCTTTCAGTCTGTCGGGTATATTGTGGGTATTATGAACTTTTTTTGGCTAATATACACTTATCAGTGAGTACAAACTTTGTATGTACATTTAGGACTGGGGTATCTCACTCAGGATGATATTTTCTAGTTCCATCGATTTGCCTGTAAATTTCATAATGTACTTGTTTTAAATAGCTGAATAGTATTCCATTGTATAAATGAACCACATTTTCCATTCTTCCATTGTGGGAGATCTGGGTTGTTTTTATTTTCTGGCTATCACAAATAAGGCTGCTATGAACATAGTGGAGCATGGCCCCTGAGGTATGGTGGGATATTGATTGGGTTATTTGGTTTTCTGGAGTCTACCTTGAGTTCTTTAGATATTTTGGATATTAGCCCTGTGTTGTATGAAAGGTTAGTGAGGATCTTTTCCCGATCTATAGGCTGTTGTTGTGTCCTGATAATGCTGTCCTTTGACTTATAGAAGCTTTGTATTTTTCTTCTATTTTGTATCATTTCATTATTAAGTATATATGTATATATATATATATATATATATATATATATATATATATATATATATCCAATGACACTTCATAGGGGAACACTGATTGACCAACTGCAAATAGTTTCTTTGTCAGTGGTGTGACTTTGCATCCTCTTCGCTTCAGTGCTGCTATGCTGCCAGCTACTGTCTGTGAGTTCATGTGATCATCAGTCCTATTGTGTTGGGAAGACAGTTTCCCTGGAGTCATCCACCACCTCTGGCTCCTACAGTCTTTCTGCATAGATCACTGAGCCCTGGGAGAAGGGTTTGAGCAAGACATCCATTTATGTCTGACAGCTCCAAAGTCTCTCATCTCTGCACATCATGTCATAGTGACTCAGTTTGTTAATGGCCATCTACTGTAAGAAGAATCTTCCCTGATGAGGGTCAATCAGTATCCTAACCTATAGGCAATATGTCATCATGAGATGTTTTATTTGTAAGTGATCAAACACTTTTTATTGAATTTAAGGCCTATTTCATGAGACAAAGGCCATACATGGCACTGCTAAAGTAGCTATGAACCTGAGACCAGGTAGGTCATGAACTTAGAAACAACTTACTACTTATTATTCTGCAAAAGGAAAAAGTAGTAATTTTCAAGGCTCATGGCTCAGAAAAAAAATATTAAGTTAAGTGAATAATAAATAAAGTGTTCACTCATCAGTCAACCTTAAGAAGCATTCTGGAATAACACTTGATTGAAAGACAAATACGTTACAAACTCTGAAAAGCAACAAAAATCCTTTATATCAAAAGGTAAGATTCAGTTTTATACTCATTAGTGGAATGGAAGACAAGAATTGGAACAATTGATGAAATAGAAATGGACTAAAGTCAACTAAAATAAATTAGCAAGATAAAGTAAGATATATATATATAAAATTACAATAGGATAAATAGATAATGTAAATAAAAGTACTGTAATACCTAACATATTGATACTTTCTTATGAGAAATAAGTCTTGTTGTAGACAATATCTCTACATGTTTTATCAGTTAAAAAAATTAATTATTAGCCGGGCGGTGGTGACACACGCCTTTAATTCTAGCACTTGGAAGGCAGAGGCAGGTGAATTTCTGAGTTCGAGGCCAGCCTGGTCTACAGAGTGAGTGCCAGGACAGCCAGGGCTACACAGAGAAACCCTGTCTTGAAAAACCAAAAAAAAAAAAAAAAAAAAAAAAAAAAAAAAAAAAAAAAAAAGGTAATTATTGTACAACAATGTCAACTGGTCAACTCTAGAGAGTTAAAATTCTGTGTCCCAGTACAGGGGAATGCCAGGACCAGGAAGCAGGAGTGGGTGGGTTGGGGAGCAGAGCAAGGGGGAGGGGATGGGGGTTGGAGTGGAAACTGGGGAGGGGGATAACATTTGAAATGTAAATAAAGAAAATATCTAATAAAAACATTTTTCTATATCAGAAAAAAATAGTATGAATGAAATCATCATTAATGCCCACCAAGACCATTAAGAAAGTAAGCAGGTCCTTGGTGAAACTTTAATATATGAAGCAAAGGGTTCTTCAAGCAGAGCAGATCAGGATGATCAGGAAAGGCGTGACATTGTCAAGGTGTCAACCCGAATGTTCAGCAACACTGGAAAACCATGCAGACATCCTAGTAAAAAAGACAAGACATTTGCAACTAAGGCTGAGGTTGTCCAGTGCAAAAATATTAGGAGAACTAATACACAGGATAACTACATCTGATAGAAATACAATCAATTCAAGTTAAGATTTACTTTCCACTAGCAGCTTTTTAGAAGCAAAATATTGAGAGAGAATTCTTGGGTTTAGCGTATCTGTACACACATGTAGAAAACCACACGAAGCATCCAGGATCCTCAAGAACTACAGTTTGTCAGGTCTTCTGGAGAGAAGCAAAACAACTGCACAGCATCCATTTAATGAATTAAAATGAAACCTACTTCTCTCCCTGAAAAGTAGAAACTATGATTGCTGGCTAAAATTTGTAAATATATTTAGTTTTCTGAAGTGCTCTAAGACATTGCTGAATTCTTTTTCTTTCTATTAACCAATGCAAGAGGAATGTCTATCAAAATGTAACATATGATGACCAGAAGAAAACAATATTCAAGGAATAAATATTCCTTAAATTACCAACAAAAATACATTTGAGATTTGTTTCAATGTGTATTATCTTACCAAAAGAAAACAACAAAACAAAACAAAACAAAAAAACAAAAGCAACAACAAAAAATTTATTTTATATATTTTCTCTGGTGTTCATTTTCTAAGATGAGATATGGTATCAGTTTCTACAGTTTAGTAAGCAGTTCAGATGATCTTTATATACTCATAACATTTCAACTTTTGCAGCCTCTAAAACCACACACACACACATACACACACTCACACACACATACACACACACATACACATACACACACACACTCACAATCACACACACACTCACAATCACACACACACTCACACAAACTCACACGCTCACACTCACACACACACTCACAAATACACACACTCACACACTCATACACACACATACACACACTACATACAACTAGAAAGTTACCTACCAAGTACTAATTAGCATTATAAAGTCAGAGCCTACAGCTCCAGGCTTTTCAGTTAGTTGTTTACTAAGAAAGGACAGTCTTAGCCTTATACAGTTTACCATAAGAAAAGTTAAGGAATCCCATGAAAGCAAGTTTTTTCTTTAGCCCTAGATTCCAGGCAGAACTATTGAGCATAGATAATTTTTCCCCCCTCAGGCCAGCTTTTTCTTTTTTTAAATTTTGTTAATAAAAGGGAGGAGATGTAGTCTCCCCTCCCCCAGCCTGAAACCTGCTTGCTCAGGGGTGGAGCTTCCTGCTCATTCGTGCTGCCACGCCCACTGCTGGAACCTGAGGAGCCACACACGTGCACCTTTCTACTGGACCAGAGATTATTCGGCAGCAATCGGGTCCCCTCCCCCTTCCTTCATAACTAGTGTCGCAACAATAAAATTTGAGCCTCACACACACTCACACATACACACACACTCACACATACACACACTCATACACACACATACACACACACTCACACATACTCACACTCATACACACACATACACACACTCACACACACACACTCACCCATACACACACTCACACACTCATACACACACTCACAGTCTCACACACACACACACACACACACACACACACACACACTCACACACACAGACATACACACACAAATAGATTCACTGGGCAAAGTAAAGGCTGGAGGACATGGGGTGAATTGGCTAGGACAGGGTGAGGCAGCGGGCATTGATGGTTTTCTCTAGTGAAGGTTTCAGAAGTAATCTATGATCTTTACATTTTTCTATAAAGGTAAGGAAAGCGGAGTCATATGATCAGCATATAATAAAAGAAACATATTTTCAATAGCACCATCAACAGAACACATGTTCTGAAAAACTAAACACCTTTGGGATAAGAATTCAGCAGAAAGTTTGCCTCTAATTTTGTATTTTTTGGTTAGCAATCAGCCAGCCAATCAATCACCAATCAATCTAGTCAACAGCCATCAGGAATTTTCCTCCCGTTTCTTGAGTGTGGCACAATGAAGAATGGAAGCAAAATTGATTTTGTTCATTTGTTCTTTGTGGTGCTGAATAGAATACAAGTTTAACCAAACTCAGCTTTACTCTAAAACAGAACATGGAGATCCCGGAAAAAAAAAAAATTATTCTCTGAGCCGCTTAATTCCTGACATAGTTATCGGTTTAATCATACATTCCTTTCTGTTTTGAGAGGGCGAGTGATGTTAATGATTTAAATGTGCTGTGGACTGTACTCATGCTACAGAACCTGTCACAACGCTAACAATTCAATTCTGGACCTGCGGTCTGAGTCTCATTTTCAGTCAGAGCCCAGAGATCATGTTCGTTTCTGTGAACGTGGGCCTCTGTGTGATAGCATGCATGCAGTTTTTAATTATTGCCCTCCTTTTCACAGTTTTGAATCATTCCATGTCCTTGCTGCAGCACCATATTAAAAGCCTTGTAGGAAAGATGAACAGACAGCTCGGAGGCACATGGCTTTGGTAGTAATTAAATGGCAGCACTTTTCAAAGCTATGGATATTTAATGTCACCAGAGTATCAATTTCACATTTGGTTCAATACTGTGTGTGGGAATTAAATGCAGAACAGTGTGTTATCACTGCTTAATCATGTAAATGGTATTCACATGTTAGGCCTCTGTTCTTAATTGAATTTTTACTTCTTTATTTAGAAACAGAGATTTCTTGATAAGGTTAAATTGGTTTTAAGCAGAAGCATATTCTTAAGAAATTAATTTTCATATTTTCTTGCTGTTACTCAGATGTAAGAGAATATCACAGTGTGTGGTGTGACAGTACAGCATATTCCATATCTATTCTAGGGCCATGGCACAAAACAGACCAGGAAAAAGGTGGAAATTGTGTGTGCTGCTGAAAAACCAACTGTGGCTATCTCCACAGTCAAAATGCACTTCATTTGATACTTAAATAAAATTTGACTTGTAAGCACCTCAAGTTAAGGAGAAATGAACTTCAGAAAAAAAAATCGATCTATAGCAATGATTAAGCATTTTGCTGAGACTGAGGTTCTATAACTAAGTGGTCAGGAGTGTTCTTATATCTGTCAGGGTGTGACAGCTTTACATTTGTCATTCAAGAAATATTTCGTAGGACTTGCTAATATCACCCCCAGTGGATATTTGTATCAAAAAACAAAAATCCTGTTTACTCTTAATTTTCTCTGTATATTGATCAATGAATGACTTCTACCCAGAACTGTCATCTGTTGAATCTCTCAAGTTCTAAAAATTGAGAGGTTTTAGAGTGCAGCTGGATTATTGACATTAGTTAAGTCTGGTCATTTACAGACTAATGGCATGCATATAAAATACTTACTTTGGATTTCAGCTTAGTTTATTGTACTAGAAGTAGACATTTACAAACAGTGAGGTCATCAACATATATTTACTTATTCCAAAATATCTTCACTCCTAGCAAAGCATTATTTCAGAGAACATGAAAACAAATTTAGTAAGCTGTCACTCAGCGCACTGGACTAGTAAACAGAACAAATTTGCTGTTAACAAACTTCATTTTTACCAAAATAATAGAATTTCAATCTTACTATGAAATATATGGAAAAATCACCTGTGGGATGCTTTACATAAGTTGAGAATTGGGAAGGATTTCAGAATTCAAATGTACAAGGCCATGCAAATCTGACCAAATATTGTTCATTTTTGGTGTCAAAAGGAACTGGTAATATTACATAGAGTGTTAGAAAAAGTAATGTTAATCTTGTTTTAGATAAATCTATTAATGAACGTCTAAATAAGTTAGAACTCTTTTAGGACCCACTCCTCTGAAAATATTCATCAGGTGAATTAGCTTCTTAACCTAAAATTTCTAATTCTGAAGCCATGATCATTCAATGTACATAAATGTATGTGATCATAATTTCTTGCCTATAACTGTCTCCTTCCTTGGCTAAACTGAAGGGTTTTTTATTTTTAATATTTTTTATTACGTATTTTCCTCAATTACACTTCCAATGCTATCCCAAAATCCCCCATACCCTCCCCCCCACTCCCCTACCCACCCATTCCCATTTTTTGGCCCTGGCATTCCCCTGTACTGGGGCATATAAAGTTTGCGTGTCCAATGGGCCTCTCTTTCCAGTGATGGCCAACTAGGCCATCTTTTGATACATATACAGCTAGAGTCAAGAGCTCCGGGGTACTGGTTAGTTCATAATGTTGTTCCACCTATAGGGTTGCAGATCCCTTTAGCTTTTTGGGTACTTTCTCTAGCTCCTCCATTGGGGGCCCTGTGATCCATCCAATAGCTGACTGTGAGCATCAACTTCTGTGTTTGCTAGGCCCCTGCATAGTCTCACAAGAGACAGCTATATCTGGGTCTTTTCAGCAAAATCTTGCTAGTGTATGCAATGGTGTCAGCTTTTGGAGGCTGATTATGGGGTGGATCCCCGGATATGGCAGTCTCTAGATGGTCCATCCTTTCATCTCAGCTCCAAACTTTGTCTCTGTAACTCCTTCCATGGGTGTTTTGTTCCCAATTCTAAGACGAGGCACAGTGTCCACACTTTGGTCTTCATTCTTCTTGAGTTTCATGCGTTTAGCAAATTGTATCTTATATCTTGGGTATCCTAAGTTTTGGGCTAATATTCACTTATCAGTGAGTACATATTGTGTGAGTTCCATTGTGATTGTGTTACCTCACTCAGGATGATGCCCTCCAGGTCCATCCATTTGCCTAGGAATTTCATAAATTCATTCTTTTTAATAGCTGAGTAGTACTCCATTGTGTAAATGTACCACATTTTCTTTATCCATTCCTCTGTTGAGGGGCATCTGAGTTCTTTCCAGCTTCTGGCTATTATAAATAAGGCTGCTATGAACATAGTGGAGCATGTGTCCTTCTTACCGGTTGGGACATCTTCTGGATATATGTTCAGGAGAGGTATTGCTGGATCCTCCGGTAGTACTATGTCCAATTTTCTAAGGAACCGCCAGGCTGATTTCCAGAGTGGTTGTACAAGCTTGCAATCCCACCAACAATGGAGGAGTGTTCCTCTTTCTCCACATCCTCTCCAGCATCTGCTGTCACCTGAATTTTTCATCTTAGCCATTCTGACTGGTGTGAGGTGGAATCTCAGGGTTGTTTTGATTTGCATTTCCCTGATGATTAAGGATGTTGAACATTTTTTCAGGTTCTTCTCTGCCATTCGGTATTCCTCAGGTGAGAATTCTTTGTTCAGTTCTGAGCCCCATTTTTTAATGGGGTTATTTGATTTTCTGGAGTCCACCTTCTTGAGTTCTTTATATATATTGGGTATTAGTCCCCTATCTGATTTAGGATAGGTAAAGATCCTTTCCCAATCTGTTGGTGGCCTTTTTGTCTTATTGATGGTGTCTTTTGCCTTGCAGAAGCTTTGCAGTTTCATGAGGTCCCATTTGTCAATTCTCGATCTTACAGCACAAGCCATTGCTGTTCTATTCAGGAATTTTTCCCCTGTGCCCATATCTTCAAGGCTTTTCCCCACTTTCTCCTCTATAAGTTTCAGTGTCTCTGGTTTTATGTGAAGTTCCTTGATCCACTTAGATTTGACCTTAGTACAAGGAGATAGGAATGGATCGATTCGAATTCTTCTACATGATAACAACCAGTTGTGCCAGCACCATTTATTGAAAATGCTGTTTTTCTTCCATTGGATGGTTTTAGCTCCCTTGTTGAAGATCAAGTGACCATAGGTGTGTGGGTTCATTTCTGGGTCTTCAATTCTATTCCATTGGTCTACTTGTTAAGTAGCAAATTTCTCTAATAACCTTATTTTATTCTTTTTATAGTAAACATTCACACTGTTCCTTGATTTTGATATACAATGCTTTGACAATTATTTGCTGATTTAAAACTCCAAAGCCTTTTTGAGAAATTGGGGGACATTAACAATCAAACCAAACCATATATAATAAGTTATCCTAAATAAATGGCCACTCTAAATGGTCAGGATGAAAGTGGATTATGTAAGTTCTTTGGGGAATTAAAAAAGACCTGAAGAAAATGATGGTTTAAAAAAATAGAAAACGAGTCTACTCTTTAAAGCTATTAAATAGAAAATAACCTGTGGATGGATACTCAAAGAGAGGGAATAAGGGAATATTTATGTTGTACAGAAGTTGGCTAAACAGTTGAGTTTCGTTATCTATATGAGCTTTAAGAAGTCTTTATTTGTACTCTTAATAATTTATAGTTTGTGGGAGCCAAGGAAATGGCCCAGTGTGTTAGACATCCCAAGCCTGACTACCTGAGTTCAAGACCCATGGTGGAAGAAGAAAATTAACCTACAAGGTGATCCATTACCCTCCACATATGCAGGGTGCGTGTTTACGCTTGCATTCACACTATAGCACACACACAAACACATCACCATCACCACCAATAATATCAGTAATAATTGTAATTTGTGTGAATGAATCTTGCTGTAAATCTGCAATCATAGTAATTATCATGTTGATTATCATCAACCTGCAGTAGGAACAAGGATAACACCATTGACTCTAGGAGAAGCATACCGCTTAAGGAGCACCTGCCTTAACTGAGGTGTACAGTCATACCTGTGACTTGCACAGATCAATCCTCATAGCCAGTTTAAGTTGCCAGAAGAACAAGGGCAAAGACATGGTTTCCCACAGAACAAACAAAATAGTACTGAACTACATCCACTTGTCCTCTAGATTTAGATGTAGAAGATCAGAAGCTGCCAGAGGAGGTAACAAGGTAAGAGAGGTACTTCTGTGCAGTTCACTGGGACTACTGCCTTCAAAGGTTAAGCACAGAATATCTTTGAGCTTCTTCCTTCAGGTCCTTAAATCCAGAGACAAGTTACCTGCAGATTCCACAGCTGTACACTTCCGGGCATTGTCATATCCTACCATGTAGAATGTGGGTCAAAATACTAAAGCATTCCAAGGTAATTACCAGAAGGAATAGCGTTACAACTTTAAAGTTCACAGGCAGTGGAAAACAAACTTATGTCACACATAATAAGGGATATTTACTAAGAAATTGTTTAGCACAGCCAATAGGATAGGCTTGGAAGTTTATTAGCTTAGAAAAAAATTGGTGTTATCAGCTTCTTTATAGTAATTCCAAAGGTTTCAATCATAAAATGTCACTTGACTCAAAGAAATTGTCCTTAGAGATGGTGAACCTTAAAACAGATTTTTGAACCTGCTCACTTTATTAGAGGACAAAAGGGTCTCATAGGAATTCTTTGAAAAAAATGTTAAATTTATTTCATGTATATGAACACACTGTTGCTGTCTTCAGACACACCAGAACGGGACATCAGATCCCATTACAGATGGTCATGAGCCACCATGTATTTGTTGGGAATTGAACTCAGAACCTCTGGAAGAACAGTCAGTGCTCTTAACCGCTGAGCCATCTCTCCAGCTCCCTCTGAAGTTTGTAATGATGCCTTCATTAACATTCTAAATGCTATGAATGCATGTTAACAGAATACTGTTAGCTACGCAATAGGTATGAAGAGTGGTAATGTATAATTTATTTATAATTTCATCATTCTAAAAATGTTCAGAAAAAGAACTGGGCCTTTATCAATTGTACATGAGCATATATTGATCAATTTATTAAGAATTGGGATATCTTTTATGGGGGTAATGTTAACCTATAGATTTAATGTAAAAATTAAATAACAACATGTACGCTAAGCACCGGTCTTGGAGTCTGAGATATTAGATCTAGAAAACGATAAATAGATTAATGAAAAATGCAATGGTTACTTTCAGTAATACATTATTATACCTCACTTTCATAGAAACCTAATTTCTCTAAGTCTTTAAATACATAAACCCCTGTTATAAAATAATCCCTGAACAAACTAAAGAAAGTTAGTGTTTCACCTTGTAGCATCTGAGTGATTATTCAATGGTGACTGTGAAGTTGCAAACTATTACAGTAAGAATCTAGAGTGCTGGGAAGAATTTTGTACAGCTTTGTTTAGAAATCAAAGACTAATAGAATAAATGTGAACATTTAACTGTAAAGAAAATTTCTTACTTTAGTCTATTCCAAGGGGGGAAAATAAACACAACTTTGGGCACACAGATCCTTATGACATTTACAGAAGAAACAGGGACAGACCCTTGGTCACAAAGCCAGAAATAGACTGTATGTTAGGTCTGCTGGAACTGAACAAATATTCCTTTTCCCTCACTCTCAAAACAAGCAAAAGGTCCCTGCTGGGGAACTAGCAGTCTATTACTGACCAGGTGGACCTTGTCTTTATAAACAAAACTCATTATGGAGTCTTGCAGTCAGTGAGGGCTTATGTCTAAATAGATCTCTGACCTACCGACAAGTTGAAATGGCAGACAAAACATCAAGGAGGTGGAATGACTTTAAAATATTCACATCACAAAGGCCACTATTCTTTCTAAAGTTCTCCCTTTAATCATTTATAGGGAAATGGTAAGGTCAGAACCTTAAAATCAAAAACTTATTTCAACCTTCACAGCAAGTTTTAGGTACACAGTGGAAATAGATGGAACTCCTGTGCTCCCAAGTCCAGAGGACTGGCACAAGAGAACTGAATGAACACAGTGTGCCATCCTGGCCTCTCACTTCCAAAACTGAGACTGGACATGAGGAAGGACAAGTGACCTGGACAGAATCACAGGAGTAATTAATGACAGACCTTCATCTAACTCTCAAGCCTATGTATTCCATGAGCCCCAGGAATATCCAATAGGACTTACTGCTCTACAAGTCGGTATAACCATGCTAAAGTATTATTGATTCTGTTTGGTGTTTAAAATAATGGCAATTATAGATAAAAATTAAGTTCCAGGTTTATTTAATTTCATAGAAAGGAAAGATACGAAACAAAGGGAAATTGCTCTCTTCTCTGCAGAGTTTCATAGTGTTAAAATGCAGGTAACTCCTCCTCAGTGTTCAGACACGTGAGTCCGTCTTTATTGGCTAGTTTTCTGGAACCCTTTCTTACCTTTAAAGGGCCTGGAAAATGGACAGTATGGCATTATAACAGCCACTACTTTATCATTTATAAGTATCTAATATGCATACGTTATGAGTACCATTCCTGTGTTGTTTGAGTAAATTATAATGCTATGTTGCTATACATGTTTCTTACCTATAAGAAAGCACATTTCTGTTTCTTTGTTTTTGTTTGGTTTGTTGTTGTTGTTCTTGTTGTTTTGAGATAGATTGTTTTCTAGATCAGGCTAGCCCCACAGAGCTGTGTAGCTGAGACTTAAAATTCTTGTTCCACATGTACTGAAATTGCAGGCAGCTTCACCACTTACAGCTCCAGACAGCTATTGTGACAGATTCTCCACTGTGTTTACTTCGCTGTTACTTCTAAGGTTTTTTCTTTATATTTTTTCATTTTTTAAATCTTTTTCCAATTATTTATTAGGTATTTTCTTCATTTACATTTCAAATGCTATCCCAAAAGTCCCCTATACCCTCCCCACCCTGCTCCCCTATCCACCTACTCCCACTTCTTGGCCCTGGTGTTCCCCTGTACTGGGGCACATAAAGTTTGCAAGACCAAGGGGCCTCTCTTCCCAATGATGACCTACTAGGCCATCTTATGCTACATATGCAGCTAGAGAAATGAGATCTGGGGGTACTGGTTAGTTTGTACCTATAGGATTGCAGACCCCTTCAGCTCCTTGGGTACTTTCTCTAGTTCCTTCATTGGGGGCCCTGTGTTCCATCCAATATCTCACTGTGAGCATCCACTTCTGTGTTTGCCAGGCACTGGCATAGCAAAATTTTGCTGGCATATGCAATAGTGTCTGGGCTTGGTGGCTGATTATGGGATGGATCCCCAGTTGGGGCAATCTCTGGATGGGGTCCATCCTTTCATCTCAGCTCCAAACTTTTTCTCTGTAACTCCTTCCATGGGTATTTTGTTTCCAATTCTAAGAAGGGATGAAGTATCCACACTTTGGTCTTCCTTCTTCTTGAGTTTCATGTGTTTTGCAAATTGTATCTTGGGAATTCTAAGTTTCTGGGCTAATATCCACTTATCAGTGAGTGCATACCATGTGAGTTCTTTTGTGACTGGGTTGCCTCATTATGTGTATGAGTGTGTGTGCAGTGCCCACAGAAGCCAGAAGAAGGCACTGAACCCCCTGAAACTGGAGCTGCAGATGGTTGTGAGTTACCATCCTGAGAATAAAAAAAAAAAAAAAAGGCCTCTGGAAGGGAATCTGATTCTCTTAAAACAACTGAGCCTTATCTCTAGCCCCGACCCTAATGTTTTTAGTAGCACAATAACACTATGCAAAGAACACTTAGAAATTCTGTTCATCCTTATTTATATGAACCAAGTTTTCTAAAGCTAATGATTTTTGACAAATACATGAATGCATTTGTTTTATTATCATTTAATTTACTATGGGCCTGAGTACAAAGAGAAAGACTTTGAATTTTTTTGTTTGTTTATTTTGTTTTTTGAGGTAAGGTTTCTCTGTGTCCTCAAACTCAGAAATTCGCCTGCCTCTGCCTCCCAAGTGCTGGGATTAAAGGCGTGTACTACCACTCCCGTCCCTTGAAATATTTTTTAAATTATAAATGGCTTTGTGAATACTTTTATTAACCCCATCGCAAGGGTTTCATGATCTCTGAAAATACAACCACATGATCATACTGATTTACCACAATGATAAATGTGTTCTAAACATGTTAACATTTGATTTTAGCCATTTAACTTATTCATTTTTTAATAATTATTGAGTGTATGGAGGGGACTTCCATGCCATGGTTTGTATATAGACAAATTTCAGGAGTCAATTCTCTTCTCCCACATGTGGATCCTAGGGAATTAGACTCAGGTGGTCTGAGTTGGTAAATAGCGCCTTTGCCCACTAAGTTGAATTTTTGATTTGTGATAAGTAACATGATGGTATAAATAGATGAACAGTAAGAAAGTCCACTGTGTCAGAGAAGTCATGCCCATACCTCAATGGTGTCTCCTTGGCACAAGGTCAGCAAGCCTGGCTTAGTAGTGATATACTGGTAGGGAGAAAACTGGGGCACAGGTCAGATGACTTCTCTCTTTCTTTCAAGTACAGAACAATACAAAATAAAAACTGCTCTGTATTCTAGGATACACATTGTTTAGTGTGGAGCTTTACAGCCTATTGCATTCATTTCACCTACAATCAGGCTAAGGTAAATCCTGGAGAGGGTCAGAATTATGGTTATGGTGACTTCCTTCCCTGAATGCAAACGGTAATAAAATTTGTGATTTTTCAGGTTAATACATGAATATTATTTAGCATATGATCAGGAATTTAATCTGTCATCAATGTATGTCTGCTAAATACACATTGGAGAAGATGAACATTATCAAATTAACTAACTTGTGCCAAAGCATTTAATTTCCTTCAATTCTTCATAATTTTAAATAATCATAACTTTAAGTAAAGGATTGGTATTTTATTAAAAAGATTACTTTATATAAACACAAGTTGTTTAGATCAGACAAAAGATAAAATACTATTGTCTTCATGGCTTCTGACAATGGTAGCAAGGCAGGAGACTTCCATGTTGCCATTGTTATTTCTGAATAAATATTGAGATTTGGAGGAAACTTTCAGATGTCTAGTCTTCAGCAACACTGTTCTAGATGTCTCTATGTTTCTGTGATAAACAACATGGCCCAAAGCCATGGCTTATACTTCCCTGTCATATTGTAGGCCAAATGAACATGGTGAGATTTGTGTCTGATTGGCAGAAGACTTGAAAGTGAAACTATTCTATCTTTGTTTTTACAACAGAACTCCTGCCTTGTCTTGGGGATCATGGAAGAAAAGAGGGTGAAAAGATTCAGAAAGCCCGAGGAATAGAGGTTGCCTGTGAGACTGTGTATTCTAAAGGTGCTTCCATGATGTATTATCAACATTGCTAGTATAGACATGATAGTATAAACAGATGAACAACATGAGATTCCTTTGTCAGGGAAGTCATGCCAATGAAATGGCTGCCTACTTAGGATGGAATCATGGCTGACATCTGTAGACTTTCCAACATGGAAGGAGAATGCTGCAGGGGCTCAAACCTAAACAAAGAACTATGGGCAACTAAGGAAGGCTGGAAGTAGAATAGTTTTCCTCCATGAAAGAGTCCCCATGTTGGCTAGGTCTTGATACTTTTATCTTTCTGAGTAACTTCAGCAATAGGCCTGTACCACCAGCTTTAGGTTTTATTTTGCTTGTTTGTTTGTTTGTTTGCTTGTTTGTTTGATTGGGTGTTTAATGATATAAAATAAAAGAAATCATCCTTGAACTTGCAAGCTTTTCAAAAGACTGTCTGCTTATCTATCCAAATTTTCATGCTCTCTTTCCTGTCTACTGGGGAAAGATTATGAAAATGAAAACTCTGTTCACTTGGAATGAACTGCCTATCACTCCACCCAGGGCTATCATGCCCTGGAAAACCTTCAGTGAAAATTGCAATTAAGTTCTCAGCAGCCATTTGTTGAAAGTAGATGCTTAAGGAAGCATGATTATATCTTGGACAGAGTAAACTTTCACAGGAACTTTGCCATTGTCTTGCATTTCTAATTACAGAGGACTCCAAGGCTTAGAAAGGATTTGGGGTAAGATACACAGTGAACTTAAATATATGCAGGGCAACTACTGGCCATGAAAGAGACCCATGCACTCTTCCTATTCAGACACTACTTCCCAATGTTGCCATTTCATAAATATCTTATCATTAAAGGACAGGGGCAGTAAAAATGGCTGATTCTCAGATAGGAGACAGGGACAACTGAGAAAGAATTAAAATAATGTTGAATGATATAGTAATTCGGTACTGATTTTAAAAAGACAGAGGGCTCAGGGTGTTCTAGCTTTCAGATGCAAGCTCTAGTTTACAATGATGAGTACATGTGTGTACTGGCTAGTTTTGTGTCAACTTGACACCGGCTGGAGTTATCACAGAAAGGAGCTTCAGTTGGGGAGATGCCTCCATGAGATCCAGCTGTAAGACATTTTCTCAATTAGTTATCAAGGAGGGAGGTCCCCTTGTAGGTGGTGCCATCTATGGGCTGGTGGCCTGGGGTTCTATAAGAGAGCAGGCTGAGCAAGTCAGGGGAGGCAAGCCAGTAAAGAATATCCCTCCATGGCTTCTGCATCAGCTCCTGCTTTCTGACCTGCTTGAGTTCCAGTCCTGTATCCTTTGGTGATCAACAGCAGTGTGGAAGTGTAAACTGAATAAACCCTTTCCTCCACAACTTGCTTCTTGGTCATGATATTTGTGCAGGAATAGAAACCCTGACTAAGACACTCATCCTTGCTGTTTTATTCGTAGCAAACAGAAGCAGGGCTCCCTTTGAAGAATAAATCAAAAAGCACAGGATTACATATTTTGGGGGCTAGAGAAATGGCTCAACATTTGAGGCTCTTCCCAAGGAGCAAAATCAAGGTCCCATGGCTCCTGCTAGGCATTTCATAATCTCCTCTTACTCCAGCCACTGGGAACCTGACACCCACTTCAGGCCTGCATAACATCCTTGCATTTGTGACATTCATACACACACAAATACATACACACATATAAAACTAAAAAATACATATTAAATGATCATAGACTTTTTCATGTGTTCTACAAGACAATTAAAAGAGGCATCAGAGATTAAAACGAGAGACTATTTTAATTTGGAAGTCATGGCAGTCTTCTTGAAGTGAATGATATAAAGATTTCTCAAAGATGATTATGCCATTCAGGCAAATATTGAAGACAATGATGTACGTGTGGGAAAAACAAGAGGTGAGGCAAAGGAATGGGTCTTACCAAATAATAGATTCACTAGGCCTGGAGGACTAGGTATGGAGAGCAAAAGAAACAGAGATCAGGAAAGGAGCTTGAGGGGAAACACATAACAACATCAGTTATATGGAACACTCAGATATTAAGTACACCAAGAGGATTTTACCAAAGCACTTTCTAGGAGGACTGTGCCTCATACAATCTTCCTTTAGAATATTACTACAAATTCAGAAAAGCATTTATGGTAAACAAGAAAGAGAAGAGTGTGTCCACATTGGACACAGATCGTCTCTCTCCATCTTACTACAAGAACTCTGCTTTTGTCCAGGGAGAATATTTTCTCTGGCAATGAGGTATAAGCAACTGCTTAACTCAGTGTCCGAGGAGACTTTAAGAGTCTCTGCTATGATTTCAATCTCTTTGTCTCCCAAAATTTGTGCTCTTTGTGATGGTATTAAGAAATAGGGCTTCCCATGTGGAAGAGACTCAAGAGAGCAGCCTGAAATCATTCCACTGCATCTGATCTGGGAGAACACAGTAGTCTTTCCTTGTCCTATCTCCCTCCCCTCTCTACTGCATGAATCAGAGAGTGAAACTTCACAAGATACTGAATAAAACTTAGATCTTGGAGCACCACACATCCAGTACTGTGAAAAATGACTATGCTTAGCACTCAGGTCATAGGTTTTAGTTTTAGGGAAAAAGGTAAATGACATAAAAACCTTGGCCTGTGCTTATGTTTACCCCTGGAGAAGTCTTTGAAGATACAGTGAATTAAGCTGGCTGGCTGGCTGTAAGTAGAAACTGAAGGACACTGCAGCTCTATTGGTGGAAGGTTCTGGAGAGCTATAAGGTAAAAGGAAGAGCATAACATTTCTTCCAGGGTACAATGGCCTGCACCAACTATGGTACCCAGGATCACCTGAGCACAAGCGTCTTGTTTCTCTCAGTCAGCTTGGTTTTATTTTTATTAGTTCAGCTATATATAAAAACAGAGCTTATTTTCTATAAGTAAATTTTGTAATAATTTACTTTCTTCTTAATATTTCTCAAGCTCTTCCCATTTTTATCTGGAATGGGTAGCCATTTATAATTTCTTTTGAATTAGTATAAATTGGTTTTGGGTTTTTTTTTTTTGTTTTTTTTAAAAAATGATGGGTCTCAATATGATACTGTGACGCATGCACCCAACATACCCTGGTCATGTTGACAACTCTACTAGCCACCGTTTCCTCCAGCTGGTTCACTTCTTTTGTATTAAGTTGCTGAATCAGTCTTGTAGACTTGCTTTTGGGAACTATCACAAGAAATTTAACATTGATGGTAGAGATTTAGAACTGTTTGATTTTCAACACATTACATTAGCAATGGGAAATGTAATAAATGTATCCCAAAGCTTTCAGTAGCAAAAACCATGATTGAATTATTTTCTTTAACTTACAGTTGCACAGTAACTACTGATACAATGCTTTGGTGGGTACTATATTTGTTGCAATGGTAGAATAAAATTCATCAGATACTCTTGTATGTGTAATTGCTTTGTTTGCATTATTCTATGCATTAAGAAATGGTAACTTCTACCTTCCCTACTTAAGTAATAACACCAGCTTCAGTGATGATTTAAGGAAAGAATTTGCAACTTTTTCCTGTTAAGGACCAGTTGGCAAATATTTTAAACTTGGTTAGATGCATGGTAAATTATATAACAGCTATGATTGATGTGTAATAGGACAATCAGGGTAGTGCTCCAATAAAGCTTTATTTACAAAAAGACATTGAAAGACTGATTACATACTATCTCTCTATATACAGTTCAGATGCAATAGACAGATGCTACAAGTAGATAGGACCCAGCCTCATACTAAGTAGTGATAGCTACATGGATGCTGCCTCTCTGTGAGGACCATGAGGTATGCATCCATTATAAACACAAAAGCTTCAGCCTCATCTCTGAGGCACAGATTAACCACCAGGCTTTCTTTCTTTTTTTTTTTTAATTAGGTATTTTCCTCGTTTACATTTCCAATGCTATCCCAAAAGTCCCCCATACCCACACCACCAATCACCTACCCACCCACTCCCCCTTTTTGGCCCTGGCGTTCCACTGTACTGGGGCATATAAAGTTTGCAAGTCCAAAGGGCCTCTCTTTCCAGTGATGGCTGACTAGGCCATCTTTTGATACATATGCAGCTAGAGTCAAGAGCTCCGGGGTACTGGTTAGTTCATAATGTTGTTCCACCTATAGGGTTGCAGTTCCCTTTAGCTCCTTGGGTACTTTCTCTAGCTCCTCCATTGGGGGGCCGTGTGACCCATCCAATAGCTGACTGTGAGCATCCACTTCTGTGTTTGCTAGGCCCCGGCATAGTCTCACAAGAGACAGCTATATCAGGGTCCTTTCAGCAAAATCTTGCTAGTGTATGCAATGGTGTCAGCTTTTGGAGGCTGATTATGGGGTGGATCCCTGAATATGGCAGTCTCTAGATGGTCCATCCTTTCGTCACAGCTCCAAACATTGTCTCTGTAACTCCTTCCATGGGTGTTTTGTTCCCAATTCTAAGGGGCACAGTGTCCACACTTTGGTCTTCATTCTTCTTGAGTTTCATGCGTTTAGCAAATTGTATCTTATATCTTGGGTATCCTAAGTTTTGGGCTAATATCCACTTATCAGTGAGTACATATTGTGTGAGTTCCTTTGTGATTGGGTTACCTCACTCAGGATGATGCCCTCCAGGTCCATCCATTTGCCTAGGAATTTCATAAATTCATTCTTTTTAATAGCTGAGTAGTACTCCATTGTGTAAATGTACCACATTTTCTGTATCCATTCCTCTGTTGAGGGGCATCTGGGTTCTTTCCAGCTTCTGGCTATTATAAATAAGGCTGCTATGAACATAGTGGAGCATGTGTCCTTCTTACCGGTTGGGACATCTTCTGGATATATGCCCAGGAGAGGTATTGCTGGATCCTCCGGTAGTACTATGTCCAATTTTCTAAGGAACCGCCAGACTGATTTCCAGAGTGGTTGTACAAGCTTGCAATCCCACCAACAATGGAGGAGTGTTCCTTTTTCTCCACATCCTCGCCAGCATCTGCTGTCACCTGAATTTTTGATCTTAGCCATTCTGACTGGTGTGAGGTGGAATCTCAGGGTTGTTTTGATTTGCATTTCCCTGATGATTAAGGATGTTGAACATTTTTTCAGGTTCTTCTCTGCCATTCAGTATTCCTCAGGTGAGAATTCTTTGTTCAGCTCTGAGCCTCATTTTTAATGGGGTTATTCGATTTTCTGGAGCCCACCTTCTTGAGTTCTTTATATATATTGGATATTAGTCCCCTATCCGATTTGGGATAGGTAAAGATCCTTTCCCAATCTGTTGACCACCAGGCTTTCTTATATGGTGTCAAGGCCTGGAGCTGTACTGCAATCTATGTTAAATGTTGACCCTTGAGTATGTGGCTCAGACAACAGAGATCAATCAGTACTACCCTGCGATGGAGTCTGTGAATGAATGATATCCTTCAGGAATGATAAAATTCTCTTTTTCTGCTGTGTCACTCAAATCAGGAGTCCCAGCAATCATTGAGCCTTTACTAGGTTTGTCTCCTTAATATGGTAAACAAGGTCTAGTGACTTTTATTGGGAACTGACAATCAGTTTTGTCCAGGCCAAGTATCTTAGCTAGGCATCATTTAGTACTTCTGTTGTTCTTCCATTCTGGTATCCCCTAACATCTTTTGAATGGAAGCCTCAATTAGTGGTAGATTATCATAACTTGGCTTTGCATTTATACAAGATCTACAAAAATATAGTTATATCAAGGATGATCAAACTCTCAGTTAGCCCATCTAGGGGAAAAATGTTCAGGTTAGCTAAAATACATAAATTTTCAAGGCTGGAAAAGGGATAAGTGGCGGGGGGAGGGGGGAAACAATCTCATTCAGCTTTAAGAAAGAGAAGGATATGGAAGGCAATAAGAAATTTGTTTTTGGAAAGATGGTCCAACCAAATCTAGTCAATCTATCAACTGTGAAAGTACAAATATGCGGTTTTAATAGCAGGCAGATAAAAAGACAGCTTCATAATAAACTTCAGGTAAAATGGAAGCTTGTAAATTCTGAAGATAGGTCAGACATCAACATTGTTGTGCAAATATCTGTGGTGTAGGAGATCAAGTCCTTTGGGCTTATGTCAAAATGTGTATATCTGGTTATATGGTAGATGTCTTTTCTAGTGTTTTAACGATTCTCCACACTGTTTTCCAGAGTGGCTGCACCAATTTTCTTTCCCACCAATGGTAAATGAGGGTTCTTCTTTCTCCACAACCTCACCAGCATTTACTTTCCTATTCACAATAGCAGAAATCAGACACAATTGAAATGTCCTTCAGAGATGTGACTGTGGGATGGCAACCCCATCCCTCACTTGATGCCCTGTCTTCCTGCTGGAGGTGGGTTCTGTAAGTTCTGTCTCCCTATTGTCAGACATTTCATCTAAAGTCCCTCCCTTTGATTTCTGAGAGCCTCTCACCTCCCAGTTCTCTAGTGTATTCTGGAGAGTGCCCTTAACCTCCTCTTTCTTGAGGTTGCCTGTTTCCATTCTTTCTGCTGGCCCTCGGGGCTTCAGTCCTTTTCCCCCACCCAATACTGGATTAGATTCCCCTCTCCCACCCACTCTCCTTGCCCCCCTATCCAATTTCCCTCCCAGGTCCCTCCCTCCCCATTTGTGATTGCTTTCTTCTCTCTCCCAAGTAGGACTGAGGCTTTCTCACTTGGGCACTTCAGCTTGTTGACCTTTTTGAGGTGTGTGGACTGTATCTTGGGTATTCTGTAATTTTTCTTTATTTTGGCTAATATTCACTTATTAGTGAGTTCATACCATGCACACACACACACACACACAGAGAGTGAGTTTCAAATGTACAAACAGTGACATTTGCCAGAGAAAATCTTACTTTAGCAATGACCATAATGTAGGATAGCATAGTGTTAGAGGATGTCTTGTGCATAGTTAAATAAAATTGTACTTCAGTGGGGCTCATAATCACTGAAAAAATATTTCTTGCTTTTCAATTTTATGACACTGGGAATTAAAACCAACCCTGTGAACATGTAAGGCAAATTCACTGCCAGTTAGCTATATTCCCCAAAAGGCATTTTTTTCTTATTCTATAAAATGTATTTGCCAAAATCTGAAAGTCGCCTGCAGATAAGTACATAATACTGTAGTTTGAATCATGGAAGTGTGTGTGTGTGTGTGTGTGTGTGTGTGTCTGTCTGTCTATCCATTGATACTGTTCTTAGAAATTGTAGAATATGAAATAGATTATTTTTCATTTTTCTTTCTTTTAAAAAAAATACTTTATTTATTTACATTCCAGTCGTTGCCTCCCCTCTCAGTACCCTATCCCACAGTTCCTCATCCCATTTCTCCTCCACCTTGCATCTGAGAGGTGCTTCCCCCCAAAGACCTCCCTCTTCCCTGGGGCCTCAAGTCTCTTGAGGATTAAGTGGAACTTCTCTCACTGAGGACAGAACAGGCAGAACTCTGCTACACATGTGCCAGGGTCCTCGGACCAGCCCATGTATGTACCTGGTTGGTGGCTTTGGCTCTGGGAGCTCCCTGGGGTCCAGGTTAGTTCAGACTGCTGGTCTTCCTACGGGATTGCTTTCCCCTTCAGCTTCTTCAATAACATTACACAAGCATATATATATATATATATGCTTGTGTAATATATTTATATATATACTTGTTATAATTCAGATGCCAGAATCTTCCTTTCTTTCTTTCTTTCTTTCTTTCTTTCTTTCTTTCTTTCTTTCTTTCTTTCTTTCTTTCTTTCTTTCTTTCTTTCTCTCTCTCTCTCTCTCTCTCTCTCTCTTCTTTTCTTTCTTCCAAATAGGGTAGTTTGTTGTTTCTTCTGGAACATTACAAGCAAAGGGATAATGTTTTTAACACCTCATAGAGGAGCAGGCTGCTTCTGCTTCACACAGTACGAATCAAGAAAATATTTCTATTGCATTTTAGTTCCCCTCACTTCAACAAGTTCCCATTTAGCATCTTCTTTTGCAGTTCTATTTAAGTCAAGGACTCTGGATGAAAAAGATAACAAAACTCTAAGAGAAATGTGTTAGGCATGTTGTTGGTGGAATGCTGCTCTCAACCTGTGGGTCACAAGCCTTTTAGGGGTCGAACAATCCTTTCATGGAAGTCACCTAAGACCATCAGAAAACAGACATTTGCATTGTGATTCATAACAGTACCAAGATTACAGTTATGAAGTAGCAAGACAAAAAATATTATAACTGGGTGTCAGCCACCCACCCGGTCACCCCTGCCACAGTTCCTCATCCCATTCCTTCTTCCCATCTCCAAGAGGATGCTACCACCCACACACCACTCCCTGGGGCCTCAAGTCTTTAGAGCATAATTTAAAGAATTTAACATATTTTTGGTGTATGTTCACGTACAATAAGAATTTGTTTATTTACTTGCTAACCCTCATTTAAATGACATGCCAAAATCCTGTAATGAAGGGCATTTCAGACAATCTTAAAAATGGCAATTTTCCAATTATTATAAGTTGATATACAGAATAGTTATATATGTTTAAGAACGATTTTTCTTTAGTAGGCATTGACATGAGTACCACTGAATGATACTTCCTGGCACATGGCCTCTTTTTTTCCATCCTTCTTGTAACACAATAACATTGTTTCTTTTTACTGCTTTCTCTTAAATGTTCTCAAGTCTTCATCAAGATTGACCAGATTCAGTTGTCATTAAGCCTTTGAAGACTTGGTGGCACTGTCTGGGAAGATTGGCTTTGTAGGAGGCTTTGAACTCTAGCAATAGTACTCGACACTTTGTACAGCGTACAAGAGGGGGAATATTTCTTGCTGTGACAATTGCCAGCTTCACAGCAGCTGTGACACAAAATCTGGAAGTTTGTATTGGAAAGGAGCGTTAGGCACAGATGTTGGAAAATGATATCGGGCATTTTCAGCTACCCTTATGGAGATCAAACACACACACACACACACACACACACACACACACACACACACACAGGAGAGAGAAAGAGAGGGAGGGAAGGAGAGAGAGAGAGAGAGAGAGAGAGAGAGAGAGAGAGAGAGAGAGAGAGAGAGAGAGAGAGAATTAAACGAGTTTACTGAATAGACTGAGCTGCTTTAAATGCTCCCAGTCCTGTAGGCTGGTTACTTAAAAATTAAGGCATCTTTGTTGTTGCTGGATTCCTTCCTGCCTTTGCTGGGCTGATGATTGGGAAAGCCAAATTGCTTGCTTTGTGTCTTCCAAGTCTACAGCTGAGGTTGGGCAGGCTTTCAACATGAGCTACTCCAGCAAATAGAGCTGTGGGCACAAAGCCAGCACTTCCCAGGGTGCACTGCAGTCTATTTAACGCAGTGAGCTTCTGAGCATACAGAGAGTGGCAGGGCATCTTATTTACCTTCACTTCGGATTGTATGCTTTGTGCGCCCAGAATAGACAAAAGGCAATATGAGTGTGAGGGTCTGGTTCACATTCATTTGTACCAGATGGGAGAAGCTGCGTTTTTCCAAGATGCTTGTGGTAAAGCCACACTTGCTGCAGAAGAGAACAGAAATATGGCATTCAGCTGTATTTTTAAAAGTTGGTCACTTATATTAATGTATTAGAAGCAATTATTCTATTAAGCAAGTTTAATATAGTGAGTATATAGGATTAGCATGGTGTTACAGTGGGCTGGTCTCAATTAAAACCGTGCAAAACTATCAAAAATTGGTGTGATCTGCAAAACATTTTTTTCCTCTGCTTTGTAAAAAGCTTTGAAACCCATCATGTTTGTAGGAAATTCATATTGTCTCCAAATGGCCTGGGAAATATACATTTGAGAAAACTCTTATGGTGCTATATCAAAACTGAAGAACCTAGAACTCCTTTTTAAAAGATGGCTCAGATTCCTTTTACGTTTTGCCTGAGCTACTAATCATATTGGCCTGGCTCAATAACCTCATGAGTGCAGCTTACACAGGGTTTGGATATCCTCTCATAGCTGCTGTGAGTTCCTGTGTGTCATTACCCTGCTGTGTCCAAAGACACTGTAACCTTATAGTAAGCCATCCACCACCTCTGGCTCTTACTGTCTTTCCAACCCCTCTTTAGCAATGATCCCTGAGCCTTTAGAAGAAGGGGTGTGACTCACATGTCTTAATTAAAACCTAGACTGTCTACCAGCATTCAGAGGGGAGGCGTGGAATTCCATCTGAGAAGCTATTATCCATTGATAGCCACTGGGAAAGAGATAGTGGGTGTTCCCTAAGAGGACAGGCCCATGGTAGGTTGATTATATACTAGTAGAAGGCCACACATCCATGAATGCATCAGGCAGCACAAGTTGGACTTTGTCAGTGCAAAAAACAAACAAACAAACAAAAAAAGACACAAAGTTGAGTGGGTAGAGAAGAAGAGTGGATCTGGCAGGAATTGGGGGAAGGAGTGAATATTGTC
Organism: Mus musculus; assembly: GCF_000001635.26. Lineage (NCBI taxonomy): Eukaryota > Metazoa > Chordata > Mammalia > Rodentia > Muridae > Mus > Mus musculus. The sequence continues at coordinate 128,545,489 of NC_000069.6, read as the reverse complement.
AAAATACATTGTGCAAAATTCCCAAAGACCTGTGTTCCATCCTAAGAGGAAAAAGACCTCTCTTCAGTAAAATACTTGAACTTTTACTTGAAAGCCACCATGAGTGTAGTGTGACCTCTCCCTCTGCCATGGTTACACTTCACTGTGCAGACCATGAATAGTAAATGGTTGGAAGCATTCTTGGACACACTGTTGAATTCAGTCTTCTTTCTAGAGGCAAATGAAGGCTAAGTAATCTGTGGTCCAGGAAAAGAAATCTTTCCCAGATTCCATTGGGAAATGTTTCAGGACAAGGGTGTCTGAAGGAGATAAAGATAGATTTAAGACAGAGAAACACCCATGTCCAGAAACACACACCTAAGGGATCTTGGAGCTTGGTGTGCTTACGGATCGATAAAAACAAATTCAGAGTGGTGGGAAGCAGGGCACACAAAATGGCAGAAGGAAATGATTGCAGTGTCTATATCCTAAAAGAACATTCAGGAATGTATTCAGGTGATTAGGTGAATCTTAATATACAGGATATCATTATATTTAGGGCTTTAAGCTTGAGGATCAATATTAGAATTGCAGTGTTACCAAAGCATGAATTCAACTTGAGTGTAGAAGAGTGGAGAGTTAGTAATGTATTTATAAACAAATGAAGGGAGAGCTGGATTCATGTAGAATTATTGTTGTTGTTGCTATATATGGTATGATATGGAATGAATCTTAGAAAAAAAATGATTTGTTTAGGATCCAGTAAGAATTTTCCTTTTAAGAGAAAAAGAAGCTGGGCAGTGGTGGCACACACCTTTAATCCCAGCACTTGGGAGGCAAAGGCAGGTGGATTTTTGAGTTCCAGGCCAGCCTGGTCTACAAAGTGAGTTCCAGGACAGCCAGGGCAAAGGCAGGTGGATTTTTGAGTTCCAGGACAGCCTGGTCTACAAAGTGAGTTCCAGGACAGCCAGGACTACACAGAGAAACCCTGTCTCGAAAAAAAACCAGAGAGAGAGAGAGAGAGAGAGAGAGAGAGAGAGAGAGAGAGAGAGAGAGAAAGCCAGAGAGAGAGAGAGAGAGAGAGAGAGAGAGAGAGAGAGAGAGAGAGAGAGAGGTTATGAGAGGTTATTTCCCCCTCTCCATTTTCACATGCAAAGAGAATTGCCCATCTGTGAAGAGACCACTCAGTAGCAGGACCAGCTCTACCTCTAACCAAGGCATTTCGACACTTGAGTTTAACTAACCTGGCTGAAACCAAGGACTTATGAATATATCAGGAACTTAGACTGCTCATTTCGTTTTTAATACCAAAGTAAAATTACGTAAAGTTTTACTTAGCATGGGGGAAGAATACTACTTAAAGTCGTGGTACTGCTGTGCAACTTTGATTCTTTCAGCGGAGCTTCAGAAGAGCTAATGATTGTGCAACTCAGGCCTCAAGCTCACCTGTCCATGCACTATGAGAATTATAGAAACCCCAGTATTCAATTCCATTTGACAATGGCTACTGCCACATATACTTATAAATTCATGTTATATTAGAATTTGGATTTTCACTGTGATATATTTTTTTTTTTTTTTCATTTTTTTTTATTAGGTATTTAGCTCATTTACATTTCCAATGCTATACCAAAAGTCCCCCTTACCCACCCACCCCCACTCCCCTACCCACCCACTCCCCCCCTTTGGCCCTGGCGTTCCCCTGTACCGGGGCACACAAAGTCTGCGTGTCCAATGGGCCTCTCTTTCCAGTGATGGCCGACTAGGCCATCTTTTGATACATATGCAGCTAGAGTCAAGAGCTCAGGGGTACTGGTTAGTTCATAATGTTGTTCCACCTATAGGGTTGAAGATCCCTTTAGCTCCTTGGGTACTTTCTCTAGCTCCTCCATTGGGAGCCCTGTGATCCATCCATTAGCTGACTGTGAGCATCCACTTCTGTGTTTGCTAGGCCCCGGCATAGTCTCACAAGAGACAGCTACATCTGGGTCCTTTCAGTAAAATCTTGCTAGTGTATGCAATGGTGTCAGCATTTGGAAGCTGATTATGGGGTGGATCCCTGGATATGGCAGTCTCTACATGGTCCATCCTTTCATCTCAGCTCCATACTTTGTTTCTGTAACTCCTTCCATGGGTGCTATCTTGCCAAAAGCAATCTACAGATTCAATGCAATCCCCATTAAAATTCCAACTCAATTCTTCAACGAATTAGAAGGAGCAATCTGCAAATTCATCTGGAATAACAAAAAACCGAGGATAGCAAAAACTCTTCTCAAGGATAAAAGAACCTCTGGTGGAATCACCATGCCTGACCTAAAGCTTTACTACAGAGCAATTGTGATAAAAACTGCATGGTACTGGTATAGAGACAGACAAGTGGACCAATGGAATAGAATTCACTGTGATATATTATACCTTATTTTTTTATTAAATAAGATTTCTTTGTTTGTTAAAAGCAATGAGGTATGCCTACAGTGCTTACTTAATGTAATGATAGGAATAATGGATATTATTGCAATATTCATTAATATATGCTGAGCAGTTGTTTTTGAAACTTAAAATGAGTTAACTCATTTAATATTCAGATTTTTAGAAGATAGGTACCATTAAGTCAGGCAGTAAGGTAAGGAAAGGTAGATGCTACTATTATTCTTCTCTTGACTAGATCTCCCTGTTCTCACTAGCTCCCATAATACTCTCAGAATGTTTTACACCAGTGGACTATAGGGCAAGACTAGTTTTCCTCATTTGTTTTGAGAGAACCTCTGCAAAGTTACCCATTTTAGTTTCTTTTTCCTATTGTTGTAATTAATATACTCTGATATAATCAGTTTAAGAGGGAAATGATTAATTCTGGCTTACAGATCAAGAGTGCAGTCCATTGTCATAGGGAGGTCAAGACGACAGGACACTGAAGCAGCTGGTACACATTTAGTTAGGAACAGAGAGCAATGGATGCATGATGCTGCTCAGATCTTTCTCTACATTTACATTGTTGAAGACCCCAGCCAGGGAACAGTGCTGCCTACAGAGGAAGAGTCTTCTTGCATCATCTAATATTATAAAGATAACACCCCACAAGCATGCCTGTCAGCCCATCTCCCAGATGACTCTAGGTCTCTCAAGCTGATAGTTAACACTAAAAATGGTTCATTATATGTATACTTCCAAATAATATCTGCCACTAAGTCATTAATTCACCTGCTAGGTATTGCTAAGAAGCTCTAATGGATGAAATTACAACACATTTACCATCAAGTTCACACAGAATGTAACAATAATTTTTTTTCTAAAATCAAGCTATGACTTTTACTATTTGTTTTATAGTCAACTCAAATCAAAGACTATCAACTTTCGAGTAAAGCACAACTTTATATCTATCACTCCACGGTAAGCTCACTCTTAAAATGAAGTTACGTTTATATTTAGATATATGTTGAAAATATCAGAAGTAAAGAGAGACATTAGTTACTAGGGAGTTAAGGATATATGGCACTGATGTTTACAGAAAAGAACTATTCGGTACTTTATTGCTTTCCTTGTACTGAGGAATCCTACCTCCGTATTTTAACTTTATTTTAGATAATAAAGCATGTGCTAAAACAGCCAGAACTTGCTTCTTTCCACGCACCTGGTTAATAAACAATATAGCTGGGGTCTGAATATAAGCATTTCTGCAGCAATTATATATAATTCCTATAACATAATGTCATTTCTACTACGACCTTGTATCAAGAGGGAAAACACTTGAAATATTAATAATAAAGCTTCCTTCTGTCCATAACAGTTGGGGAATCACCTGCATTCAACCTGGCCACTGTCACTTGGGAAGCAAGAAAAGTAACCTTACTTTGTAGAACTGAATGAAAATGTCATACAGGGGCCAAAAGGCTTTTTGTATAGTAGTATTCCAGTCGAAGGTCTCTCTGCTAAGCAGTGAGAAACAATAACAACAGAGTATTACACCTTTGATTACTTTGTACATAACATTCCCAGTGGAAACCGACTCTGGGAGAAGCTGAGTTATACAGAATGTGTGTGGCAGGACTGGATACTGTAGTAACTGTAGAGGGTTCTACAAGAGCAGCCGTTTGCATCGTTCTGAAATATTGTCCGCAGTGTATATATGCAAGTCTGCAGATTGCTACTACAGCCCTACCTGCTCATTCCATTTAAGAAACATGAGGGGGAAATGGGATTCCACATGAGATTAATGGGAGAACGAAAATGAAAGTGTGACTTCTGTACACAAGTCATCCGATCTGGCAAGAGATAGAAATTGATCTTGTAGAACAGCAGCCTCTCGCTTGTGAGCATTTATTTCTTTCACACTGGAAGTAGGTATGCATTAGGGGGGCGTGGGGGAGATTTCTGTGAAGAGAGTGTATAGTGATGGGACCATTGAAATGAGGCTTTGATAGGAAAATAATCCACATTACATCAAAGAATGTAAAAGGGCAATGATATTTATCCATTGGAACAGGATGTATATATTCTGTGCGACTAATCATTAATATCAACCCGACATGATTTTGATTATAACAATTAAATGATACACAAAAGAGGCAATTCATTTTCATCATCCAAAATAATGTAAGACATGATAGCAGGACATGTAATCACTTAAATGGTCTGTTTGCAGAACTGAAAACTTTGGACAATTCAATGAAATGTTACTGGAGCCTCAGAAAGCAAGAAAAGTTATGCTGTATTTTATGGTATTTGTGGAGGCAATGTGGTTTTTTTTTTTCAACATTGCTATATATTTGTTTTTATTCTGAAAAATAAAAATACAGAGAGGAAAATAAAAGGCCCAAATAACATATCTACTTTTTTTCTTTTTTACTGTATATAATTATTTATTTTTAAAAATTAAGTCAAATAAATTATTTGAGGGATTTGATTACTTTGCTGTCCATCCAGGTCACCTTTCTCAAATGTCATCCATCCATCCATAAGAACATCAGATGAGCATTCTAGAACCATCTACATATCATGAGTAACTGCGTAAAGATTTGCTCTTCATCAACAAATGTTCCCAACAGGGAGTAGCCTATGAGAAGCTCCATGGGAATTTTTCTTTATGGTCATGTCCCCAGCAACTGAGAAACTGCATTCTAAAAGCCTTGGTAATGACCAACATATCTACTTTTCAAATAACCCTGAAATCAAGGACGCCAAACAACTTGTCCCGTGTGACCCTTGACAAGGAGCTCCTACTGATGTATGGTTGTGGAAATAATAAAACAGTGCTAAGAATGCATCACCAAATTTCTCAGATGCTTTTAAGTTATTTCTCAGTTGTTGGGCAATACTGTGGTAGTTAGCCATATTCACTCAAGGACTTAGTCTACAGACGATACACTTGACAGAATCTTGAATTTCGAAGCAAACACATTGTAAAGTTATTTGCAGCATCTAAAATATTTTAGTGTTTTTAAGTAGAAAAATAAATATATGTTTGCACCAAACGTTAATTATTATTAAGTTGAAAAATCCATGTGTGCTTTAGTCTGATGCTGAATTTGGAGAAATTAGAGAATTTTTTTTTCACTATGCAAGGGTTTATTGTTTTTTTTTAATTAGGTATTTATTTCATTTACATTTCCAATGCTATGCCAAAAGTCCCCCACATGTTCCCCCCCCTCCCTCACTCCCACTTCTTGGCCCTGGCGTTCCCCTGTACTGAGGCATATAAAGTTTGCACGACCTATGGGCCTCTCTATCCAGTGATGGCCGACTAGGTTATCGTCTGCTACATATGCAGCTAGAGACACAGGCTCCGGGGTACTGGTTAGTTCATATTGTTGTTCTACCTATAGGGTTGCAGATCATCACAGCTCCTTGAGTATTTTCTCTAGCTCCTCCATTGGGGGCCCTGTGATCCATCCAATAGATGACTGTGATCATCCACTTCTGTGTTTGCTAGGCCCCGGCATAGTCTCACAAGAGACAGCTACATCTGGGTCCTTTTGATAAAATCTTGCTAGTGTATGCAATGGTGTCAGCGTTTGGAGGGTGATTATAGGATGGATCCCCGAGTATGGCAGTCTCTAGATGGTCCATCCTTTCATCTCAGCTCCAAACGTTGTCTCTGTAACTCCTTCCATGGGTGTTTTGTTCCCAATTCTAAGAAGGGGCAAAGTATCCACACTTTGGTCTTTGTTCTTCTTGAGTTTCATGTGTTTCGCAAATTGTATCTTATATCTTGGGTATTCTTCTTTACAAAGTCTCATAAACTACACAGTTTTGTTTTTCTCTATGAAAGTAGCACATAAAGCAGTGAATTTTCCAATAAATAGATTCCTTGGCTGAACAATTTTTGGAAAATCATGATACCTTTGAACAGTAAAACTCAGCACAGTATCGTAGTCTATGCCTACAATCCAAGCGCTTGGGAAGCCTGAGGTGTAAGGCAGTATAAGTTAAAGGCCAGAATGGACTACCTCGTGAGTTCCAGAAGAGCCTGGAGTCCATCTCAGCACCATGTCACACAGAACATAATCAAAACAAGGAATATGTGTCCGTGTTCATCCTACTATCCATGAGCAGGAGAAATGAAACAAGACAGTAGGGAAGTGTTGGAAATCAGTCTATCTACTTTTCCCTGCATGGACTTAACATCTCCAGAGTAGTTACGTCATATTTGTGACATCATGATCCATGCAGTGCTAACATTTTGAACTCTGTGTGAGCTGCCACTGATTAGAAATTGCAGAAAGCCTCTTAAAGAGCAGTGATAAAGTACTTTAAAGATCAGAATTAACCAATGGTCCAGCATGTGCTAATTCTATAGAACAGTAAAGGGATTTGTAGGATCTGCAAAGTCTTCCAAAAGAAACTTCAGAAAACCAACGGTAACTAAATATCAAAGATTTCCCCTTATGAACTGCCATGATGAGATAAATTGTAACTTGTGAACCCTTAAGCGTATACTATGTTATTTTTCATAAAGACTTTAACCTAAGAATATATTCTGACTCTTTGTTTTTGCAGTTCAGAATCCCTCCTGGGCTAGTATTTTGCCAGACATGCTCCGCAAAAATAGTATTTATTAATAATGCTACATGGAGTAGCAAAAAACGTCATTACAATAATAACATATGTAAAATGCAATTCATTTGTTCCCAAACTAAGCAAATTATACATTTTTATTTATTTATATCTTTAGGTAGAAATTATAATACATAGTTTTGGATGTATTACTTATAACTATGTCACATATTTTCATACATGTATTGTTTATGTGTTAGATAGTTCAAAAAACAATTGTCCTTGGTGGAATTTTAGTAATTTTAAATAGTCTTTACTTTTAAAATAGTCAACAAGTGGCACTTTAAATAAATAACTTTTAAGTTTCTTAAGTTATGCATTAATAAAAAAAGATTATAAGATGAACAAAGAAACTGAAGCATATTAGAAGTACAATCATTCCTTTGTTAGAAAACCATTTCATTTGTGCTCAAATTCTGGATTCACAAACATTAGACCACATAGCCTGAGCATCAGAGATCACATCACAAAATAGTTAAATTTGACCTTCAGATAGTAAACAAGAAAATTTGACATTCGTATTCCTTCTACAAACTTTTCTTTAAATTCTGGCATCTCTCCTACATGTTTATCTGTTTTTTTCTAATTTGTCAGAAATATATTTTTTTAAATAATTTTGTTTCACCTTTGAAATAAAAATACTTTGCATTTGGAATGGTATCATATTTAGTCACTAGGGTCAGTCTTTAATAATTCCTAGTGACACTCACCTTTAATTTCCATAAGGAAGTTAAATATGTAAATAATTGGAAGTCAAGAATCAGATGCAAAGAATTCATTTAGAACTTGGCACTGAGTTGAAAAACTTATCAGAATGTCATGTTTGTCAATGACAAAATGCTGAATTGGTATTTTCTTTTTATTTGGTTTAATTTATCGATTGGTTTTTCTGAGCATTCCTTATAATAGGATTGTCTCATATCAACCCTTCCCTCAACACCTCAGAGATCCTTTGTATAGACTCAAATTTATTTCCCGTTTTTTATTTTATTAAGTTCATCAAGTGCAACGTGTGTGTTCTTATACTCTTGGGTTGATGGTCTTCTATTGAAAACAGCTTCACCTGACATGGGCCACATCCTTAAAGCCAACTCTCCTTCAACACCTGTCAGTTGCCCAAAGCTCCCTACCTCAGCTGCGAATGTGTACCCACCCCTCCCCCTTAGTGCTAAGAATTTTTTTCTTGCTTTAGTTATCAAAGGCCCATGTACATTGTTACAACTATTGTGAGTCCATATGTTCAACTGCCACTTTGTGTCCAGAAGACTGTGTCCCTCCCTCTGTTATTCACAACCTCTGGCTCCTAAAATCTTTCTACTCGCTCTTCTGTGATGATTGTTGAATCTGAGAAGGAGAAAGTGTGTCGCTTTTATACATGTCCGCTTCAGGACTGATCATTCTGCAATCTCTCATTCTCTGTACTTTGACCAGTCCTGGGTCTCTATGCTAATTGATATCTACTGCAAAAAAGAAATTAAGCTTTTTAAATGATAATTTAAATATTTCCTAACTTGTGTGTATAATGATGACTTATAAGAAGTTGTTTTAATTCTATGTCCATTTAGGACAATATTAATAGAAGGTTCTCTCTGAGGTCCTAAGGGTCCTGCTCTGTTTATGGAATTCACTGCCTAGTTTTCTGTTTGTTGTTTTGATTTGGTTTATATTGTCTTGGCAGTAACTAATAATATGACTTTAATGTTCAGGAGTTTAGAAAATTAAGAGTGAATTTGAGGCAATCTTTGATTTATGTTATGCTCTATTTCTCCCTGAGAAAATAAAATTTAAGAAAACAATAAAATTATACAAAGTGGCAAAAGGGGTAAATATAATGCACTTAATAGAATCAAAATAGAAGAATTGTTTTAGAATATTTTTTTTCTGCCACACTTAAATCCTGGGTATAAAAACATGGTTAGAAATGGAATCTTTAAAAGAGAAGTTGAAATATGAATTCTAGTCTTAAAAATATGTTCAGACTAGTTTCTTGGGAACGGATCTTGTTTTAGATGGGTTAAGTGTTATTATGCCTTGCTACTAAAGGCAGATTCAACAAATAATAAGTCACTATAGCTAGATCACTGCAGGAATATAACTTGTTATCATTCTTATGCACCTAATATCTTTTTGCTTCATGAAACATAGGCTTCTTATAATGTATTTGTTAAAGAAATAATTTTATTTCCTATCAGTACTCTCCAAGGACAAAGACTTGTCCAACTTGATGACAATATTATTTTCTAGACATCTCACGTTTGATTTCAATGTGCTGTCAATCATCTGTCTTCCTCTTTTTGTGGTCTCTATAGAATATTTTATTGGTGAAAATCATAAAAAAATTAATGTGGCCACATTTACAAGAAAACAAAGTGATCCCATGAACTTCCAAATCAATCTTTGGTGTCCTGATATGAGAATAATGTTTAAATAGAGAGCAAGTGTTATGGCCACAACTGAACAGTCACTGTGTGTGGTAACCTGATACCCTTTGTCTCAGCTCCAAGGCTTTCTTCTAAGGTCTTTTGAGAAGGTGTACATTCTTCTCCAAGCAGCAAATTTCTATACAGGTTGATTTTAAGTTAATAATGCTTTGGAAGACTAACAACTACTATCCAGTCCATGGAATCCTATTAAAACTTATTTTTTAAAAGTATCTATTGATCTCATCAATGATGCCAAGTTCCTTTTTCCCACATCCTCTTCCATCAGGTAACTGTTCATCTCTGCAAAAAAAACCTCTTCATTTCTCTGAGGTTGTCAGTTGTTGACCTTGATTCTTGGGCAAATGAAGTCTATTCAGAAAGCCTTTTGCTACATCTGTACTGGGCAGTACAGTGTTTTCCACCAGCAGCTTCAGTGTTTCAAGTTTCATCTTTAAGTCTTCCATTCATTTGTAGTTAACTTTTGTGCAAAGTGAAAGATATGGGTCTGGATTTATTCTTCTCCCTGTGGACATACAGTCTCTTTAGCAGTATTTATTGAAGATAGTTCTACCCCCTAGGGTATGTTTTCATCATCATTTCAAATATTAAGTTGCCAGGGTTATATATTCTCATGTTTGGGTCTTACAGTTTCTTCTACTGGCCTGCATGTCTATTTTTGTTTTGTTTTTATTATTATGTTCCTTTACAATATAGTGAGAAATGGAGAAGCAATCCTTCTGGTATTTTTCTCTTGAGTCATGATTGTTTTGGATGGCCAGGGCCTTCTAGGGTTTTGCATTAATTTTAAGATAGAAATTTTCCCATATCTCAAAAAATGAAATGGACCCAGATTTTTGAAAATCAGTAAGGCGAGTTCTCCAAAAGCTCAAAGCAAATCTCCTGCCTACCCCAGCTATAGCAGTCCTTAGTCCATGAGCATAGTTCCTACAGACTGCAATTCTGCTCCACATATACTTTCTCAATAGTGTTCATGCGGCTATTCATAATAGCTAGGAAATTGAAAGAACTTAGATGTCCTTCAACTGACTAATAGATAATAAAAATGTGATACATTTACACCATGGAATACCATTCAGATGTAAAGAAAACTGAAAACATGAAATTTGCAGGTAAGTGGATGAAACTAGAAAATATATTTAGCAAGGTAACACAGATCCAGAAAGACAAATGCCACATCTCCTCTCTTATCTGAGGCTCCTAGCTCCAAGTCTTCAGATGTGAGTACATATACTATGGTAACTGCAGACTAGGAAGAGAAAAATGGGTCACTGCTGGGGTAGGGCTGGGTGAGCCAGAGGGAAGGGGGAGGTATGGAACAAGTGTTCTGATCTGGGGAAATTGAGAAACTGCAGGGTGGGGGCTTTAGTTAGGGGAGTATAGTGGAAGAAAAATACAGAAGGAGAATTTAAAATAACAGCAAGAATGCCAAAAAAGCACCATGATGAATCAGTATTCGTGATTTAGCCAAAAGAATCCAAAAAACTAGGTAAGCTTATGTACAAATATATGTGTACAGAGTAGTGAAAAATGTTTCCATCTATGGTGACAATGTTCCAGAACTACATATGCAATTAATGAAAAAGATAATTAATTTGAAAGAAAGCAGACGTGAGTGTATGGGAAGGTTTGAAGAGAGGGCAGGAAAGGTAATAATGACATAGTTATGATCTAAAAAAAAAAATTTAAATAAATAATTTAAAAATGTGATAAATTAGAAACTTCTGCTCCAGTTGGTGGCATGCAGGTCTTAACAGAATGCACAATAGACCAGTTTTCACGATTACATTTCATGAATACAGCAAACTTTACAACTGCGAATATTTTCAACTTGTTTTGGCACATTGGAGGGTCATGGACAAACACACACACGCACACACACAGACACACACACTCACACTATGCTATAGCATTTCCCTTTTACTTATTCAGCTTTTCTACCATTATATTTTTCCTATTTTTTTACTGTGTTTATTTTTGCCTTGTTTTAATATTCTGTTATAACATTTTATAATAGGTTCTGAAAAAATAAAAATTTCTTATATGTTTTACCATACCTGTTTGATAATGACTGGAAAATAATATTATCCATCATGATTTTGTCTGACTAAAATAATATTTTAAATGATTTAATTGTTTAACAAAGGGGGAAATATTGATCATAACATTCACGTGAATCTCATAGCAAATCATTTCATATTTACCCTCACCAACTCAACTATTGTACTGTGATTTATCAAATAAAAATAAAAAAGAGGGCTGGAGTCTTATCAAATTGCTTTACTTACTTTCTTGATTAGGAACCATTAGTGGGGAACATTTATAGCATACAGGCTGGTCCTCATTTTCTTTCTTCAAGACTGCTTGTAGATCTCCACAATAAGGCAAAACCCACAGCTGTTTCATGCCAGGAAATCCCATATATCATAACTTCTGCCAGCTGCGGGTTAACAAGGGTGAAAAATGTGTTTAAGAATATATATATATATATATATATATATATATATATATATATATACATATATATATATATATATATATATATACATATATATATATATATATACATACATACATACATACATACATATATATATATAATTTTTTTCACGTTCTTTTTACTCTGACTTTGAATTTTAAGGCAAAGACATTGCCAGTATTTTCATGTGTAGAACAACCCCTCCAAGCACAACTTACATCAGACTCCTTTGGGTAGATGCAACTCATGCTGTACTATTTAACAAGCTCTACCTACCGTCTCTCATTGCAGCTGAACATGTGATGCGAATCGCTCCAGAGAGATCAAGAGACAGTAGTCAAGTTCTTATTAATGCTAAACGGTGGAGCAAACGGAGACAATGAACACTGCAGCGAGCGCCCACATAACCTGACTGGACATATTTATTTGGATATGAACAAGAAAAGGATCAATTCTGTAGCCACATAGGTCTCAAATATCCTTGGTTTTTCGATAGCAGTTAAATATTATCTACACGTGAAGGTGACTGGTGAGCATAATATAAAAAGAAAGGAGCTCAGTTCGTTTCTAAAATTTATTTAAAATTTTCATTTATATGTATTATATCTAAATGGTTAGCCTTCCATTTTCTTTCATTCTATACAGCCCCTCTGCTCAAACTCTTATTTTTTTCCTTTAATTATTGTAGTTTTACACACACACACACACACACACACACACACACACACACACACACACGGATAAGTACCTATTTTGGGTGCTCATCCCTAAGGAAAACTACTTTTCCCTTTCTCAACACTAATTAATTTCCTGTAGCCTCTTGTACAGGGACAGGGCCTTGGGAGATCTCCCCATCCATGTTGGCATGTCAACTAATATTGCCACCAAGTTGACAATATGTTGAGGTTCCACGGTCACAGCTTCCCTGTCATGTATAGAAAACACAACCTCACAGCAGATGTCCTGTTCCTCTTACAAACTTTCCACCCACATTTTCATCCGCTCTTCTCTGAGACCTAGACATAGAAGCTGTGTTGTAATTGGATCAACTAAAGCTGGACACCCCACAGTTGGTTTTTCTCTGCATTTTGACCAGCTGTCAAGCTTTTTTTTTTTTTTTTTTTTCTATTTGAGGTGGGAGTTAACCTGTCGTTATACGATACATATTTAGAATCTAATTCAGACTGCTACTGATTTAGGAAACCGGAAGGTGCTATGCAAAGTGCCAAGTGAGAAATGTTTGCAGCTGTGTTACTCAACTCTGATACCTACAACCCACCACAACAACCAAGATGGCAAGGTGCCCCTAAAGGTGAAATAGTGGCACTTTTATCTCAGGGGTAACCCCCCGGGTCTCTAATTGGACTGAAGACCACAGCAGGGAATTCATGTGTGATAAGGTAAACTATACACCTAGCCAACTACCTTTGGCCATTGAAGTCATAGATCCCAGTGGATGATCTACTACAGTGACTTTTCTACATCTTTCTTACTCCTCCAATTAATATGTACTACCACTTGATCCTGTCTGAACATGTTGAAATTTCATCTTAGCAAGTAGTGACTCATGAAGGAAATCAGTCATTTGAAAATCAATTTGGAAATTTGCATCTTTCAGGAAAACTAGAAAACTCAGACTGCTTTAAGCAGCACAAATGTCTAAGAATATAGGGATATTCACAAAAACTCAGTGAATACATCAGCGGGATTCTGGTCACCAACAGGTATTCCCTAAAATTTTTTTTCTGTTAAGACAGAGAAGTGTATGCACATATTTCAACAGACACATATTTAAATTGCTGTCCATTATTAACACAACAATTATATTGATCCGCTAAGAATCTAAAAGAGTCCAAAGAGGACTTCATCATCCTTCACTTTTTATACATCGAGGAAACTCACTTTAGTAAGGACAGGTGAACCTATCACATACCACAGCTAGAAAACAAAAATACATTCTGGGACCTATATTACAAACTCCTCTTAGGTAACTGTTTTTTTCTCCTCCTTATGTTTCTCCATTGGTATGTCAATCTGAGTTTTCCACCTCTCTTTTTGACCTGGCTTTTCTGTCACTCTTCCTTAAAATCGAGTAGATCTTTATCTCTTCCTGTCATTGTGGAGAACTAGCTCGTAAGGCTCTGCTCATGTTCGGGTTCTGCAGAGCTCCATAGCCAGGTCCCCTTCTTTCTTACAGGGGTCTTAGCCATGTCACCAAATTGCACTTGTTTTCACCTCCGTTTTGGGCTATAATATAAGCACCTGCAGGGTTAGTGCTTTGAAACACTAGTGACTGTGTTTCCACTACCCAGCCTGAGGCAAAAATGAAAAAAAAATACACTCTTAAACATAATTATTTATGTATAAAGGTTTGATAAAATGTCCCTATTAATTTGAAATCTGTGATAATCTCTAGGAAGGATTTAATAGGAACCAGTCACGTCTTTAGGGGGCCTGTGGGAAAGGGTTCGTTTTATTCTTTGCATCTGGGTAGTTCCTGCATGAAGAGTTAAATCTTTCATTGTGATCAATTCAGGATCTGTGTCAGTGGATAGATTCCTGCATTGATTCCTGGTAGTCCTAAGAATAGAGCACTTTCACTTCTTACCTTGGCATATTGGGAACTCCCTACAGAAGGAATTATTCATGCTATCAATGCCATAGCTTTAAACAAATCTGAGAGCTTTTCTCTACTACAGGCATGTGACAGATGCATGAGTGGTGAAATAGCTTATATGTGTGTTAAAAGACTCCATACACATAACAAGACATATACAATATATGTCTGAGTAAAATTTCATGCCGATGTCATTTGAAAATCATAACAGAAATATTCTTCATGAGATAATATATAATGGAGAAAAATTGTTCTGCTTCAAAGTCCACTAACATTCTTTTCTTCATCTAGTACAGAGTGACTTATCACAACGATAAATAAAAGTATTTTGTAGGACATGAAATTTAACATGTAGATGATCACATACTTGAGGTGGCAAACAACTCTTATTCAAATCACTATCAAAGTTTCAAACACAAATTTGAACTGTAAGACACTCTTTTCCATGTGGCCTTTTTACAATTCGATTATGTTTCAAAGGGGAAAAAACATTTAAAAGGTAAAATCAACAGAAGCATCAAAGATCCCATCACACAGACCACTCACATCTTCCCCTCATCAATTCTGGGTCTATCAGTCATCTTTACACCTCTGGGAAAATGACCTCTTTGTTCTTCCTTAACTCCAAGGTACAAGTACTTTGGCTTCTAGCCAGTGATTGTACTGACTTAGACCACATCACACAATTGTCTGGCTGCCACCTTCTCTAACAGGAGATTTTGGAAAGCTGTTTATGATTATATCATGTTAGGAGATAAGGAAAAATAGCAAGTGTCTGTTTTATATGAACTGAAACTACTTCGCTTTAAAAAACAAAGTTAGACTTGGACATGTTGCATTAATCAGCAAGACTCCACTGCAAAATGTTTTAAATCTTTTGGTTTTGCTAAGCTTTGTCTCCCTAGGCGGCATAGATCAGTTGAACCAATGGCAATAAGGTTCCCCTCTTCCAATTCACATGTCTGATATGTAAATAAGCCACCAGCAAGAAGTGTCTCCATCTTAATACCTGGGGGAGGAAGGAAACTTGAGGGTTGGGATTGAATCCAAACCAGTAGAGCAAGGGATGCAGGAAGGACCCCATAGGGAACCAATGGTTGGTAGAGCCAGACCTGTGTCTAGGTCACCCAGAGATTCAATTGAACTTCTTATTTCTCCTTGCAGGACCTTTAGCAGAGCAGCAGAGCCACTGACCAATCATGATCTCACATCTCTGCATTCTCTGCTTACACTCAGCTGCTTAACGAAACACATATAGGAACCGAGGTTATCTTCTACCTCAACAGGAGAGAGGGGAGATTGAACTAACAGGCTTAGTGTTACTCTTAGATTTCTGTTCACTCCACCTGATGAATAAATTTCTTTTTTTTTTTTTTTGTTGACATTTACACTACATGTCACCTTTACCTATGAGCCTAACAGAATTTTTAAAATTCCTCTAGATCACCCAGCGTTTTCTAAATTTATATTTGTCTGTTTCTCCTGTGCGCCAACACATGAAACCCAATATTGCTCCATACATTAGCACCCTCTCCCATCCTTGCAAACTATTTCTCTAAAGGATATCGTTTACACAGGGAGTACCAAGTCAGTTTCTGTCATGCTTCTTTTCTGCACCAAGCTGTAATTTGTGTGTGTGTCCATTCTTCACTAAATTCCATCAGAAGATCCACCCTCTTCTCTCAGCCCCATGATCAACACGGTCAGCATAAGTGAAGACATAACTCCATTCTTTCGGGTCTGTGTTTTGAAATTCTTTCAGCCACCAACCCATCTCTCACTTTGCATGTTGAGATTTTTTTCAGTGTGGCCTTGCTACAGCTTCTCTTCTGCTATTATCATTTGTTCTTGACTTTGTTTTTCATTGTTAACACAAATCTGCATGCTTGCTCTGGATCAAACTCCTACTCCATTAATCTGGATTTCCAAATGTCTACTCTACACACCTCTACTGTACATTCTGGCAATTCTTCACATCCCACTGTCCAAAATGGACTCTAGCTTGTTTTCTTTCCTCACTTCATGGCTTCTTCTCTAACGTTTCTTATCTATTCTGAGGCTATAGTGTTTCCCATATATGTGTGTGTACATGTCTGTGCCCATGTATACGCATCTTTAATTCATCCTCTTATTTTGTGTGTATCTTCTATACGTAAAGAGTCAGCTGCAATCCTAGAGGTGGATGTTTCCTTACTACCTTACAAATGTAAACCCCTGCCAGGTAAGTTTTCTTCTTTTTGTCCAAGTTCAGTTATTCAAATCTTTCACCGAACTGTGACATCAGTACACTGAACAGGTTATATTCATTTTTCTAAACAGCACTCAATAATCTTGACAAAGCCAAGAAGAGGTGATGATGTCTAAATCTTTCTTTCTACATATTTACTTTTTCTGACACATAGCACCTCCCTTGATGGTATCCTTTGTTGTTTAATCCTTACATTCACCAGAACCGAGTTCGGTGCTTCACTGGCATAAAGAGAAAGGTAATGTTGAATTAAAATGAATAGACCCACTTCTAACATATGTATGTTCAAACAATTCACTCGTGTTGGGTTTGGATAAATATTGCAAATTATTAATTGTTAAGTACAATAGTATGAAAAAATCTGCACCCTTTACTCATGTTCCACCCACCACAACACTTAAAGTCCTATGCCTGCTCTCTCTCTCTCTCTCTCTCTCTCCCTCTCTCTCTCTCCCTCTCTCTCTCTCCCTCTCTCCCCCTCTCTCTATCCGTGTGTGTCTCTGTCTCTATCTCTCTGTCTCTCTGTGTCTATGTCTCTGTCTGTCTTTCCCCTCTCCCTCTCCTCTGTTTCTTCCTCTTTCACCCACATTCCTCAGTTTAAACTTTAATATGATACTGGTTTTTCTCTTGAATTCCAAAATTTTTCTTTATATATTAATTATTTTGAGAGATGAGCTTACCCGGTAAGCACATGCTCTCCTCACAACTCCATGTTTTATTGATAAAGAAAGTCATGATTGCTGTTTAATCAAATAGACACATGATCTATCTAGGAAACTCTCCTCGTAATAGACAGCTACTTTTCAATTAGGACATGTTTGAGATGCATCTGCTATTTATTTTGGAAAATAAATTAAAGGCTATTATTAGAGATTATAGTTTGTCTTCTTCAAATTTATATTTCTTTCTGGAATGAATATACTTGTGGGAGTGAAATGGTATACTTGCTATTTTGAATAAAGGAGCTGTAAGCATTTCTTTTATGATCTTCAATTTTTCTGTGTTATTTATGATAGTTATGAAAGTTGATGTCTATAGTTAGACAAAAATGATATTTCACATGTTTGCATTGGTGGTTCTGGACAAGGAAGAAAAGAACATTTTCATGCTTTAGAATTGATTGTAGCCATATGATCTTCTTGACATTTTGTGATTAACAGAAGACAGAGCATTGTCTGCCTACTTATTAATAATAATAATAAAACTATATCATTCAAAAATGAGCTTGGACATCTACTGGACACAGCATCAGGTACCAATCAGAGACACATACTTCTCACGTTCTGGTGTCTGTGTTTAAAAGCCATGAAGCTACAATGTCATACAATCACTGCCTCAACACATTGTTGACATGAGCTGCTAAGCACCTCAGCTTCATCTCTCATACAGTGAGGTTGGAAATGATCTCCAACACAACACGATTGCACTTTTTTTTTCAGCTGGAACACAGATATCCTTCCATTTGTGCCCTCTTAGCTAGCTCAAAGATGTTTTTTTCAACATTCCTTTAGTTCTAGGAAATGCAAATAAAAGAGGAAAATGAGCAGCTGTGACACCATTATAAACATGTGTCACCCATCCCATACTAAACGCATGCTTTTGTTGAAGGTTTGACATATCGTTCTTTTCTTCTCTAACATATGAGTGCATAAAACCAAAGAGTGCACTTAGACGAATGTTATTAGCACAAGAAATACATTGCTTTGGTTTTCATGATAAAAAATTAAGTTCTACTAAATGTTTACTGTGTGGGTTATTTATTAATTTGTAAACTATTCCTCATGAACTTGGTTTTTTTTTTTTTCCTAATTTGCCCATGCCCCATCGAGAAAATGAGTCTCCTCAGAATCAAAAATTCCTCATTATTTCCCTTGATCAACGTTAATATTATTTAGCAGAATTACTCTTTCAAATGTAATACGAACCCTGCACAGCTTGGAGATAATGTAACATGGAAATTGACACATGGGCAAAGGAAGCACCAGTCCTTTATAAACCAATGTTCTGTTTTAATGCTTGGGTACTGTATATGTTCTGTACATCATTTGATCTCAAGTAGCATGAACTAGCTTCATTTGCTAACTATGTTGTTTGTTTTTTTTTTAAATAGCTAGCACAATAATTCTTCTAATACACAATAAATACCCTTGCAGAGTTCTTGTACTGACTTTCCTGCTTCCTTCTTTTCAATGAGGGATAATGTCAGTTGAACTTCTTATTAGACTCTTTTCTGAAATCAAATATTGACTATTTCAGGTTAGCTAAAAGCATTGAGCGAGGACTCAGCTCCATGATGCATTGAGAGGGAATGGAAATAACAATGGTACATCTTCTAAGTTATCCATGACCCAAACTAGACGGGAAAGATAGAAGTTTCTGTCTCCTGTGCATCTTACAAATAAAGACAAGTTGTGAGCTCAGTTGAGTGTGTGTCCTCTATGACATCCATCTCCTAACCTGTGCACAAATACTCACATTAGAACCAGGCAGCACAGTGACGCAGTGGTATTTGACAGGGCTATTATTTGAACTGACAGCCTTCTATCTTGTGTTCTTCCATCTCATCAAAATTGATGGGTTTTAGAAATAAATTTAGGGAGGAAATTGTGTTTTTGCAATGAGGTGCATGACACAGAAGTTGTTTTTACCATTTATTCTCCCTTTTCCCTTTTCAAAGTCAGCCACAGACCCTGGATCCAAAACTTCCTAAGGCTACACACCAGCTTGTGGATCACTTGATATATAAAATCTGTCACTGTATTTCTGAAACAGCACTCCTGGACTTGGTGTTAATATATTTTTTGGTTTTTTGTTCTTTTTTTCATTGATGTGCTCTCCCCTAATGATTTCTTACTGTTGTATCCTAACTCCGTTAGCTTGTTGTAGACAAATTTTTTTTTAAGAAAATTGATAAATTTTTCATATGCATATGTCTTAAAATACTGCTTTAATTTCTACTCTGTGTTGGTTTTAGAAATATATGGATGAGCTGGCCTTGAAGCCACCCACATCCTGGTGTACACTGAGCAGAAATCAAGCTGCCATTATGAAACAGAATTCAATCCACATCCGCTGAGCCACACATTGAAATTCTTGCCTTTTTTTAGCTAGGATGTATGTCAGCTCTTTCTTTCTTATTTTCTTTTTGTGAACTTGCGGCCTCAGATGTTAGTTAAGTTTTACTATTCTTCAAAAGCATTTATTTGAAAAACATGCGAATGGAAAATGAACATGCTAAACTAATTAGGATATGCAAATGTGGTTCAGAGGGACTGCCTTTTAAGTGAATCATACTTATTTGAATATACAAATAAAAGAAAATTTGTTTCAGTAACAATCTGGGAGTTAGTTCATGTGGAACAAATAAGGACTTAAATTATAAGGATTAGCTTTTCAGTATCTACTTTACAGTTCACCTTTTTAATGGGATGGAATGTAGACTTGAGGCAGAGCCCATATTAGCATGGCTGCAGAAGACTGGCTATTGCCTTGTCTTCATTTAGAGGAAATACAGTGGAGATTGAGGAAAAGAAACCCCATGGGGCTTTACTGATTTCTTTCAAGGCAGTTCAAAGACTAGCAGGTGAAAATCTCAAACGATAAAACATAGATACAAAACATCATGATGTTCTTCTAAACATCATTTCAAAGTAAGGAGTGAGCTTTGGAATGTTTGTTTCCAGCGTTTCATTTTGTGATGCAAAAACCACAAAAGCCTGAAAGAGAAAGGAATTTGGACATTTAAAGAGATAAAAAGAGATCAGAGAAAAATAGTACATGGGAGAAATAAATGTTGACTGCCCTTCAGATGGAGGCAGCATCTCCACGGGGTCAATGTTATACTTAATATTTGGGAATCGTTTCACCTATATAAAGGAGATTAGTATTTATCAATTTATAGTTAAGCCTGAAATAAGCTAAATGCCCAAAGACGTGATTCTAGGGCACTTACCACTCAGTCAGCATATGGCCCACCTGACTGGTGAGTGACCTAGAGTAACCTAGAAACCCTGTTTGATTCTAGTGCTATGTAGCTACATGTTTAATTAAAAGTATACTTCACGGTCCTTCAGAAACAATTCTATAGTCTACATTAGATAAACATCTCTTAACAATTTTGATAGTGTTTCTCTTATTCTTCATTCAAGCAACAAATATTTGTGGGATTCTGAGCATGTGTTGTTCATGCTCAAACTAGAGCACAAAAATGTATACATATATTCTTATTCCAGGAGACAGGAAAGTAGAAGCTTCATTCTCTAAAAGAAACATCGCACTCTGTTGAAATGATCTAACAAGCTATCTGAGCATCTGAGTGAGCTGATACGATGGCTGAGAGGTTTACCTACCTGCAGGAGTAATGAGCAAAAACAAGAGACAATACATACTCATACACACACTCTCATAAACATGGGTGTGCACACACATGTATACACACACACACACACACACACACACACACACACACACACACACACACATTGGCACCTAGCTAAATGCCAGTGGAATGGGGCATTTTAATGAAAATAGCTTCATTTTAAGAGGAAAAACTTGCTTGTATTTTCCTGTGACTTCCAGGGCCTGTCTTTGAGTTCCTCAGAAAAATGTAAGTGAAAAGTAATATATTCTTGAAGGGACTGAGGAAATTCATATACAGCAATGTTGCTCTCTAGTCCAGATGAAGAGAAGCAAACATAGGGAATGCCCTTCCACTTACTTCCGTTTACACTGAAATATTTTGTGATTCTATCTGTGCAGTAGGGCCTGGGGAGCAAGATTCATGTCATGGGGAAGTTCAAGGTAAGACTTCCTCAGAGAACAGTTACAACAACAGGTCCATCAGCACATCCAACTCATGTGGCAGAAACAGCAAAAGAGCAAGAGAGCTATGCTAGGAACTCTAAATGAAAAATGTTGCAGAGGAGGGACTTCAATCCCACAATCACATCAGAGGACCAACAATTTGCCATGACACATGGGCCAACTGGCCAATGTGAATTTCAACTCTGGTTGTTTAATGTGATTATTTCAGAAATAGAACCTGCTATATCTCCACAGGCATGGAGATGAAGGAAGAGTCAAGGGTTACTGGCATGCCATTTGGAGGACCAGAGACTGTCTCGTGCTTTGGGAGTACACCTGTAATGCCAACTTGAACTTGTGTTGAATAAGTGGTCATGCAGCTCTTTCCAAATGATTAGGAGGGCAACTGTACAATCTCTGTATACCCGTTGGTTTTTAACCAGAGGTCAATACCCTAAGCTTGTTCCTGGATCCAATTCCACTCAAAGCCCAATCCGTGTGTGAAGTGATGGGATTCACCTTAGATTAATTATGGCCTACATGATGCTCTTGGCTGTTTCATTTGGAGTTCTACCTCATGAGTCTGGTGTTAAAAGTCTTTTCTGTGTGAAAATCCACCCCAAGCTTGCCTTATAGCAGTCACATGTGTTTCAAAAGGAGAATTGAGACAGAAAAGAAAAACAACAAAACTCAAAATCTATGCTCAAAAATGTGATGAGAACGAGCTGAAAGCGACCATATAAGCATTCTAACACAACTTCCAGGGGAAGCATGATGGATTAATGATTACATAACCTAGATCTTTTCACAAATCAAAAGCAGTTATTCTTTCTCTGTCTATATCATTGAGGGTTTCCTCTTGACAAGTGAGGGGCTATTGGTTCGTCGGAGTGCCAGGATCTGAGCCCAACCTGTTATCTGCTGCCTCTATTAGATAATTTACTGTTGCTGTAACAAAACCATGACCAAGACAGCCTATTACAGAAGGTGTTTGATTGGACCCATGGTTAAAGTCCATGGTGACAGAGTAAAGTCATGGAGAGAATAGCTGAGAGCTCACATCTTGATTCACACAGAGGAGGCAAAGAGAAAGCACACTGGGAATGGCTGGAGTCTTTTGAAACCTAGAAGCCTGGTCCCAGTGCCATACCTCCTTCAAATCACACCACCTAATCCTTCCCAAACAGTTCCACCAGAAGAGAGCATGACTTCACAGCTATGAGCCTAAGTGGGTCATTCTTATTCAAACCACCACACTGCTCTATCTCAAGAGCACGAGAAAGGAGAATCCGGGTTTTCAAGGTGTTCCACAAGCTTTCAAACTCATCTGCACACATGTGGTGTGTGTGTGTGTGTGTGTGTGTGTGTGTGTGTGTGTCTGTGTGTGTGTGTCTGTGTGTCTGTGTGTCTGTGTGCCTTTGCCTGTGTGTGTGTGTGTGTGTTTGTGTCTGTGTGTCTTTGCCTGTGTGTGTGTGTGTGTGTCTTTGCCTGTGTGTCAGTGTGTGTGGCCCAGTGCTTACCACTGAGTGTATGTGAAGATCAAAGAGAAACTGCAGTTCCTCACATGGACACAGTTAGTGTTTTCCCTCCAGAATCATCTTCCCAGTCCACAGAAAGTTTGAAGCTAAAATGTGATCTCAAAAATTAGAAAATATGAAAGTAAACACAAACAAGAGATAATCATATTCAAGTCAAAAGAGCAACAGGGAATGAAGTTTCCATGAAATGAAAGGAAAAGAGGCCACAGTGGTCATCTTTTTTTTTTTTTTAAATTAGATAGTTTCTTTATTTACATTTCAAATGTTATCGCCTTTCCTGGTTTCCCCTTCGAAAACCCTCTATCCCATCCCCCCTCTCCCCTGCTCACCAAACCCACTCCCACTCCCACTTCCCTGTCCTGGCATTCCCTTACACTGGGGCATTGAGCCTTCACAGGACCAAGGGCTTCTCCTCCCATTGATGACCGACTAGGCCATCCTCTGCTACATATGCAGCTGGAGCCATGGGTCCCTCCATGTGTGATCTTTGGTTGGTGGTTTAGTTCCTGGGAGCTCTGGGAGTACTGGTTAGTTCATATTGTTGTTCCTCCTATGAGGCTGCAAACCCCTTCAGCTCATCTTTAACTCCCCAACAAGGACCATGTCAGTGTAGTCAGGCTACTACACAGAGAAGCAAAGCCAACTTAGGAAGTAGAAGTAACCTTGCCATGTAAAACTCTGGGGTTTAGGAGGCTGTCATCCTATATTTAAAACCTTTCAATAATGTTCGTAAGGAAAGCTCAATACTGAACTGAAACATGCAAATGAAGTAAAGTCAAATATAAGACTGGAGACATAAATTTAGGAATTACATGTGGATGTTAGAAAACATAAAAGAATAATGTTCAATGCCAAGAGAAACAAACCATATGTTTTATTTCCATCAATATGTGGTATCATATATTCTAATCACTTTTATGATTATAGATTTTAAGAAAGAATCCCAGTCAATGTCAGAATTAACACACACACACACACACACACACACACACACACACACACACACACACATCCTGTGCACTGGGAATCATGTATGTGGTGATGAATATATAATGCTTAATAATAGGGATCAGGGAACAGGCATACCCCCATATTAAACTTTACCTCAAAATTAGGTGCTACATGGTCACATATTGTGCCTTCTGGTATATTAATGCATATTCTATGATCAAAAAAGAACAACACTATGCTTTTACTGTGTTCCAGACCAGCAGATGAGCTCAAGATGTATTCCCATGTGGTAAACTGGGGATTTTCAGAGCATCATAAAAGCTTTTTATTGTACACTCCAATGCTGTCATCCACAGTTAGCTAACAAATATGATAGGTTTTTAATATAATCCACTCCATCCTTGCCAGTGCTCCTTGTATGTTACGTCATCTTTCCGTGGGCCAAGAGTTTGTTTTCCCCAGCTGGCCTGCATGAAGCTGCTGACAGCCCTTCTGACTGAGAAACTGTAGAACAGCAATCTTCCAATTCACTTAGCACTACCGACAAAGAGCAAGCTGTTGATACGCTGATGCGAGAGCACTCTATCAGCCATTACATAGTGTCTGTGTTCTCAGCATGTTCCAGGCGTGATAAGTCATAGCACATGCTCTCTGACATCTTCTGCATTTCACTGCTCTGTCGAGTTTCCTAGGGTTGGAATCAGGGTGACAGGATGCAAAACGCCAAGGATGACATCATCAGCAACTGGTAGCCGTCATCGCGTCATAAATAATACTTTGCAGACACGTAAAAATAATTGAAGTTGTGAAGAGTTCACCATAATTCCCGTGAAGAGAATTTGAAATCAATGGCGTTGTTAATCTCCACTAACTGATTTTTTACCAAGAAGTGGCAGTGTACGGAAGGATTTGCAACGTTTCAGAATGATAGGGACATGACGCTTGGTAGGAGAAACGGCTAAATGGCTAAACGGCTATTCTGCAGTAAATTGAAAAGTTTTTTTTTTCTTTCTTTCCTTTTTTTTTTTCCAGTCATCTTTCTGCTCAAAACAGGGTCACGCAGCAGCAGCAATAGGTCCTGCAAAGCAATGGGTGGCAGTGTGCTGGAGGTGGCCGTGCTGTGGGTGGAATGCCTTCTGATTATGATTACGCGTGGGTATTAATAAGGACAGCAGCTGCGGCAATCTGTTCAATTTTATGCAAATTAGCCCTGGCCCTCTGGCTTCTGGCTGGTGGCCAAGGCAGCCTTCGGCTGGGTAAAGTTTGGATGTATACTTTATTCTACTGCTGCGAAGGTTGATTTAATTATCTGTATTTATTTAAAGCAGAGCAGTACAAAGCCATTCTCCATCTTGGTCAACTTTGTGATGGCTGAGTTGTGTGGGATTTCCCACCCACCCACAAGCTAGTTTGAATCAGTGAAGACATGAATCACTGAATATGTCCCTGCAGAATAAGAAGCATTGGTTCTCAGTGCTTTCTTTGGTAATAAAATCTTGAAGGTGGTTTCTTCTCTCTACCACCAAAAGCCTATGAAATCGAGTACTACACAATCACACATACAGTAAAATTTCTCTGTGACTATGTAGGCAAGACTATCTGAAATAGAGATTTATATACTACTTTTAAATATCTAATTTGAAGCATATGTACTTAATAACAAGTTATTCTGAATGTTTGGTAACAAATATATTCTGTTTTTTTCCATTCTGATGTTCCTATATCATGATTTGCAGTTATATTGATCATACATACCTACTATATTAATTATCTGATAGGTGGGACTTTTCTGTGTTAATGAATTATTCCCTTTACAGATTTCTTTTGGTAAGCTTAATTTGTTTAGTGGCCTGATTTCTTACTAAAGAATATACAATGGGACTTGAGCTCAGCTCATGAGTCTAAATCTCAACTATGAAAATTAATGAGGTTCTAACAAAATGTGAAGAGGTTATTGTCTATCAGCAAGTCATTAATTTCACATATAATGGGGAAACATAAGAGATGGTTTGGAAACTGGTCCTGAGCTTTATTCATACGTATATTATCGTAATCATATTTGAAGTGATGTTTGGCTTTCACAGATTCATGATGTTCATAAATACCCTTAATCATTTCATCTGATAGTTGGGAGATGAGAATCATAGCTAACTGTATCAACTAAATTATCTGCCACTGTTTTTAAACTCATACAGGATCGCAGAGATAGCACCCACCATTTTCAAGCCCTTGTAGCAAGAGTCCAGCGTTTGATCATTGCTTCTTTCTGCTAATCTAGGCTCTTAGGAGCCTTCTTTTATTTTAAGCACAGATTCATCTGACAGCCAGCACTTGTTCTGGTTTAGAACCAAATGCTGGCAGCATTCCCAGAATATGAACCAGTTGTTTCTTTTACACACACCCTCTCATTGTCCTCCACCATCTCAACTGCTTTCAAAGCAATGTGCCATAACCAAACTTGCACTTGCTTTAATAAGAATTACAGCCTGTGAATCAAACAATACTCCTCCTTCAGCCACCGACTATCTGCAGGGTAGATGAGGACAATCAGAGGCGGTGAAATGATGAGAAAAAACAAAGGGTTTAAGAAACACCTCTTCTAAACCGAAGCCTCAAAATTACACATGTAATTTCCCCTTCAGTTACCTGTTTTCTCATTTTAACTGCCAGAAGCCTGATCTCTTAATTTTCTTCAGTATTCTCTCCAGCATTGATAGCAAATCTATTCTTGCTCTACAAGGTCTGGGAGTATTTTTGTCTGGGAGTATCTTTCTTTCTTTCTTTCTTTCTTTCTTTCTTTCTTTCTTTCTCTCTCTCTCTCTCTCTCTTTCTTTCTTTCTTTCTTTCTTTCTCTCTTTCTCTCTCTCTCTCTCTCTCTCTCTCTCTTTCTTTCTTCTTTTTAATTCAATTTTATTTTTAATTTATTTTTTTTACACTCTATATTCCATTCCCCGCACCTCCCTCCATCTTTCATCTGCTCCACATCGCATACCTCCTCCCCACACCACCCTGTCTTCACATGGATGCCTCCACACTCACCCCCCACCCCACCTGATCTCTAAACTCCCTGGGGCCTCCAGTCTCTTGAGGGTTAGGTACATCATCGCTGAATAAACACAGACCCAGTAGTCCTCTACTGTATGTGTGTTGGGGGCCTCATATCAGCTGGTGTATGCTGTCTGTTTGGTGGTACAGAGTTTGAGAGATCTGGGGTACCAGATTAATTGGGATAGAGACCAGCATGTTCCTTTTTTCCTCTCATCATCTGTATTGCTAAGATGCATCTTAGGTAAAGCAGAGGCTCTGCCATGGTGAAATAGACAAACAATCCGAGGGAACAGACCCTGTCGAGTATGTTGGCTTTCTAATGTTCTGAGAAAATGGCAAGCATTTAGATGATGCAACCACAGGGCCCTATGAAATATGGAGTTATATCACAACAATAAAGTAGCCACCATTGTTTTGAGTAAGAAGCCTTTCAGTATCTAATGTTTCGATAGTGTTAAAGCTTCACCATTTAGTTTAGCTGTTAAAGAATGCTAATTTTGATACATGTGCATCTAGAGTCAAGAGCTCCGGGGTACTGGTTAGTTCATAATGTTGTTGCACCTACAGGGTTGCAGATCTCTTTAGCTCCTTGGATACTTTCTATAGCTCCTCCATTGGGGGCCCTGTGATCCATCCAATAGCTGACTGTGAGCATCCACTTATGTGTTTGCTAGGCCCCGGCCTAGTCTCACAAGAGACAGCTATATCAGGGTCCTTTCAGCAAACGCTTGCTAGTGTATGCAATGGTGTCATTGTTTGGAGGCTAATTATGGGATGGATCCCTGAATATGGCAGTCTCTAGATGGTCCATCCTTTTGTCTCAGCTCCAGATGGCCTGGTCGGCCATCACTGGAAAGAGAGGCCCATTGGACACGCAAACTTTATATGCCCCAGTACAGGGGAACGCCAGGGCCAAAAAGTGGGAATGGGTGAGTAGGGGAGTGGGGGGGAGGGTATGGGCGACTTTTGGAATAGCATTGGAAATGTAATTGAGGAAAATACGTAATAAAAAATATTTTTTAAAAATGCTAATTTTAAGACATATACATTCATAAAATTTAAAAGTGGGGAATATAAACAGACAATAAAGTCAACATAATAAAATGATTTTTAGTACAGTTAATATACTTTGTATAAATATGAATCTACTAGGATAGAAAGAGTACAGAGTTTTATAAAGTAAAAAGTCATATTAATTTACCATGGATACACACAACTAAGAGCTGGGCACACATGTATCCATCAGGGTTACAAGTTTATAGTTTGCAACACGTGGGGAACAACTTTATTTTCTCTTACTGATTTATTTTCCTCTGGGTTGGAAGGGTTGGGTGGAAAGGGCTCAGTCAAGGCACCAGTAGCAGAACTTCATTTTGTTCCATTTAATGCTCTTCATTCCTAGGATCTAATAGCTTCCGGGTGAATGCTAAATATTTGGAAAATTTGATATACCCTCCCATGACATTGCTATTGATTCTTTCTGAATGACAAGTGAGGAAGTTGGGAGTTTTTATGATCTTGTAGGTATTGGGAATAAATCATTATCCTAGTGGATTTCCAAAACCTGGTCCCTTCTAAATTTTTTTCCTAGTGGTAAAGTTTTACTTTTATTCTCTCTCTCAATGCTGTGTACTTGTATAAGTCACTCAACCAAGGTCATATCTAGTTTAAATTAAATAGTCTATAAATTTGTCCATGCTTCTTGCTTCTATTTGTCCCCCACACAGATGGGTAGATAGTTGATGGATGAACAGAAGATTTCAAAAATGTGTGCAGTTTTGTCTTTTTATCTTCCTCCTATGAATATTTTATTCCCATTCTAAGTGAGATTAAAGCATCCCTGTTTGGGCCTTTCCTCTTATTTAGCTTCATTGGTTCAGTGGAGTATAGCATGGGTATCCTGTACTTCTTGGCTAATAGGAACTTTTAAGTGAGTACATACCAGGAATATCCTTTTAGGTCTGGATTACCTCACTCAGGATGATATTTTATAGTTTCATCCATTTGCCTGCAAAATTCATGATGTCTTTGTTTTTATTAGCTGAATAGTATTCCATTGTGTAGATGTACCACATTTTCTTTATCCATTCTTCAGTTGAGGGGCATCTGGGTTGCTTCCAATTTCTAGCTATTCTAAATAAAGCTATTATGAACATAGCGAAGCACGGGTCCTTGTAGGATAGTGGAACATCTTTGGGTATATCAGGAGTGGTATAGCTGGGTCTTGAGGTACAACTATTCTCAATCTTTTGAGAAGCCACCAGATTGATTTACAGTGTAGTTGTACAAGTTTCTACTCCATCAGCAAAGGAGGTGTGTTCCCCTTGCTCCACATTCTTTTCAGCCTGTACTGTCACTTGGGTTTTTTTTTTTATCTTAGCCAGAATCTCATGGTCATTTTGATTTGCATTTCCCTGATGACTAAGGATATCAAACATGTCTTTAAGTGTTTCTTGGCCACTGGAGATTCCGCTGATGAGAATTCTCTGCTTAGCTCTGTACCCCATTTTTAATTGAGTTATTTGGTTTGCTGGTGTCTAGAGTTCTTTACATATTTTAGATATTAGCCCTTTTTCAGAGGGAAGGTAGGTGAAGATCTTGTCCCAATCTGTAGGCTATTGTTTTGTCCTAGTGATGGTGTCTTTTGCCTTACAGAGGATTTTGAGTTTCATGAGGTACCCTTTTGGTGCAAGGTGACAAATATGGACCTATTTGCATTCTTCTACATACTGACGTCTAGCACTGTTTGTTGAAGATGAGGGCATGGGGAGAAGAATGCAGAAGGTCCATGATCAAGTGTGGGGAGAAACAGGAGAGTGGCCTGAGGGCTGGGAGAACAAATGGAAATATGTGGCTGGTGAAGGTGAGGGGTTGGGAGATTTTTCTAGGACATGCTAGAAACCTAAGATAAAGGAGGCTTCCAAGAGTCTATGGGGATGACTTTAGTTGAGACTCCTGAAGTGGCCATCTCCTGTAGCCATGCAATACCCTAGTAGAGGGATAAAGACACCAAAATACTTATGAATCCTCTGAGCCAATATTTGTACTGTCTAAAAGAAGCTCAGGGAAGGACAAAAATGGAGCAGAGACTGAAGGAATGGCCAACCAATAACTGGTCTAACTTGAGACCCATCTCCAGGGCAAGCAACAACCCCTAACACTATTAATGATACTCAACTATGGTTGCAGACAGGAGCCTAGCATAACTGTCCTCTGAGAGCAGGACAGTCGGGAAGTTTACTGAAACAGATGCAGAGGTTCACAGCCAAACACTGGATGGAACTCTGGAGTCTTATGCAAGAGGTAGGGGAAAGATTGAGAGCCCAGGAACAAGGGATAATGATTGTGCAGGAAGACCAACAGAATGAACTAACCTGGAACCATGGAGGCTCTCAGAGACTGGATCACTAACCAAAAAACATACACAGGCTGGACCTAGGTCTCCTGCACATATGTAGCAGATGTGCAGCTCAGTACTCATGTGGGGCCCCAACAACTGGAGCAGGGGTTGTCCCTAAAGCTGTTGCCTGTCTGTGGATCGTTTTTCCTTAACTGGTTGTCTTGTCTGGCCTCAGTGGTAAAGGAGTACCTAACCCTGCAGAGACTTGATATGCCAGGTGGAGAGATACTCCGGGAGGGATTCAACCAACTTAGAGGAGAAGGAAAGGAATGGAGGGACTCTGTGAGGGGGAACCAGAAGAAAGTGGAGCAGTGACCAGATGTTAAATAAATAAATAGGGAAAAAGTTATATTAAAAACAATAATGGATTGTGTTGTAGAGGTAGATGTGATATAACAGGGAACATAGAGAAATGTGTTGGTTATGAAATTAAAATGTTCTTTTTTTTTTTGAAAAGTAAAGAAAAGATACATGCAGCGATAACAGTAACATCATTTTACCAGAAACGCATTCCAAAGACAATGAAGTCATTCCTTCCGTAGGAGCATTAACTGACTCCTAAAGAGGTATAACAGCTAGCCACCTGCTTACGCTGTACAATATGGGTTCAATTACTAGCACCTGCACCAGGGAGAACATTTTCAAACTGTTCTGATAAACAGTTGGGAATTCCTGAGAACAAATGCATAGGGGGTGCATTAAAACTTCAAACTTCATCAGTCCTACTATACAGACTTATACACATATATTACATTATATGTGCATATAAATATATACACAAATGTGTATGTATATGTACACATCTATAATATGGGAGTATATTATAAAGAAATAACATAAAATTATTTTCTTTTAATATATATAGATTTTTTTTATTTTATAGACTACCATTTTATAGACTACCATTGCTGAGTCTGTGTGATAAGATGTCTCTGATGTATGTTCTTGTATTTTTCTTATACATTATGAAATGTTCCTAAAGTGTGTATGTATTGTTTTATGGGATGACTTATTGTATGAGAATTAATTAATTAATTAATTAATTAATTACAATCCAGCTGTTGCCCCTCCTCCCAGCCTCCCCTCCCACACTTCCTCACCACATTCCTCCTTCTCCTTGTCCCTGAGAGGATGACACCCCCAACACCAGGGCTCCCCCCCTCACTGGGGCCTCAAGTCTCCCAATGAGGCCAAACCAGGCAATCTTCTGCTTTATATATGGCAGGGGCCTTGTACCAGAAAACTATTTTGAAACATCATCAACACCTAAGTCTAGGATTTTATTAAATTTAGTAGCAGTTCTCAACATAGGTAAAATATTTCTAATATTTTAGGACCTCTTCAAAGCCTGGTTTAAATTTTCCAAGGCCATACATGTTTAAATCCTTATTCAAAATACATCTGCTGACCCAGCTACAAAATTTTGCATTTTCTAGTATTGTTAATTTTCAACTACATGATGATTATAATATCGTGTAGATTCCTCCATCTCTACGCCACCCCTGTCTACAGGGATTACTAGATGGTCTTGGCCTTAATGGATATATTAAGTGGTGTATACCAAACTATCAACTACTGACATATATGTGGATTTATAGATATCTTCAGGTTCTTCAAGCTAAAAATCACAACACATCTTGTACATCTTTTAATATTTGTTCCCTAGACTCTCTCTCTCTCTCTCTCTCTCTCTCTCTCTCTCTCTCACACACACACACACAGAGAGAGAGAGAGACAGACAGACAGACAGACACTTAATTGGGTCATGACCTCTAAGTTTTTAATTCTTGAATCCAAATCACCTCTTTGTATATTTTCTATTCAATTTATGCATTTTTAACTAATGGCCTGAATTCTCTAATCAATTTGCAAATGCCCTCAAACATACTCCGTATATAATCTGTACACTAAGAACAAAACTTTTCAAATAGACATCTCAAAGAATTTGAAAACAAATCTTCACTGCATGTGAAAATTTGACTTGGCACTTTGTATTCATTCTTTACTTTTTGATAATGTTAAAATAAATACTAAATTTACTAAGTGTTCAATCTCATGAAAGGTCTTTGAAGTCAGGCTGAGAGTTAACTGTTTATGGGTAACAGAAAATGCTGGTGAGCTATGTTGGAAACAACAAATATTTTTATTCTCTGACATCAGAATACATTAAAATATACAGTGCTCTACCCTGTAGACAGCCAGAAAAGTGTTACACTATTTATTCTGATGAAAAGTTCCAGACTTCAAAACACAGCGTTATTTTCGGGGTTTATTTTAAAATGCATTTAGTGAGAAGATCTATAGAACATCTTACATATTTCACGGAGCCAGCACCATGAGATCATCGGCAGAGGCAGAAGTGAAAAGTATTGTTGTGGGACAGCCTTGTGGGACAGCAAAGCCTGATGTTAAAGTGCTGTGTCTTCTCGTGTCTGTCAACGCTTCTCTACCACTTATGCATGGCATTGAGTGGAAGAGTCTGATTCCAATATTTATACAAGTTTTGTGGACAAGGTATTTTTGCTTCTCAGTATGCAATATCAAAAATAAGTCTATCATGACTGGGTGGCCACTGTGGAGATAGTTTCAAGCATATAAAATATAAAAAGCATGCATGAAATATGCTGGTATATTAAATTAACATCTTGCAAAAACCCTGCTCCAAAACCCAGATACTTCTATTGCTTTTGACAGACTGTAGGCGGTAAAGTTTTAACTTTAAAGAAGTGGCTTTCTGTTTCTGTTTTCAAGTTAAAAATAATGAAAGGAAAACACACGGAAATTCCCACATTATTAAATAAAACATTTAAGTGGCCAAGCGCCAATCATTGTCACGCCATGAACAAATGCCTTACGGTAATATGTTCCATAGCTGTTTGCTAAAAACTACCAATTTTAACACATTTGCACATGATTAGACTCCATAAAAAGCTGCTTATTGAAGCCAGTGTCATAACACACTGCTACTCACGCCTAAGGGGAGGGAAGCTTCAATGTAAACCTGCACCGAAAGGTGGTGTGAAATAAGTTCCGCGTTGTAAAAACAGATCCTAAGTAGATTTGCCAAATAGCTGAGTCTGCTCTCGTGGTCACAAGTTCAGGACATTATCATTCAGGGCTCTGACGCTCTATGAAAGGGCAATGAAAACCTCCTCTAAGCAATTAAAACACGCAAGGATGGATGCTCAAATAAAACTTTAAAATCTGTTTTGAGTCTCAAAATCTCTGTATTTGGAAAACAAATGCTTTATGAAAAGAGAGCTTGAGTTTGGAAAGGCGAAGTCTTCTAGAAAATAAAGCAAATGCTGGCACACTAAGAGACTAAGCAGAAAATGCTCTTGGGTTTTACCTGATTAAAATGATGGCATCATTTAGAAAAGGGAATGGGAGAAGAGGCCCTTGGTTCCCTAAAGGCTCGATGCCCCAGTGTAGGAGAATGTGAGGATGGGGAGGTGGGAGTGGGTAGGTGGTTAGGGGCACACCCTTGTAGAAGCAGGAGGAGGGGGGATGGCATAGGGGTTTCTGGGCGGTGGGATTGGGAATGGGGATAACATTTGAAATGTAAATAAATAAAATATCCAATTAAAAAAAAAGAAAAAACAAGCATTTACTGTGCCTAAATGGTATCTTGAAAGAAATTCGACTTACTTTCTCTTTTCTTTTCCTATCTATCTATCTATCTATCTATCTATCTATCTATCTATCTATCTATCTAGTTAGTTAGTTAATTTATATGTTCACTTTACAGCCAGATAAAAAACCTCTCCTTCTGGCCCCCACTTCACACAGCCCCACACCCATAGTCTCCTTACATTCTCCTCTGAGAAAGGAGAAATTGATTTATTTTTCAATGAAGTATTTGCTCTTTGTCCCCAAGCTCCGAAATCTATTTTACAGACTTCTCATTTGACAGCAAAATGGACAAAGCCCTAAGTATTTTCCTATATTATATCATATTATTTACAATTTTCTTTAGAAACATCTATGCATTTGATCAGAATTTTTTATCTTGTTCTCACTGAGACCGTCATGTAATGTATAAGATCCAACCTGGACTACTGTTTAAATTCTTAAACAATACAGAACACAAAACCATGTACAAGCCTTGAAGATGTATATAAGGGCAATACATGGTATCTGTATGTGAAAATATTAACAAATTAGTATTAAAATAAAACTAAATAATAGAAGATCACACAGTGGTCCCTTCTGTATAGATTGCTAACCCATAACAATATATCCATCACATGTAAGTCCAAAATGTAGAGAAGCCTTCTAAGTCAATTAGCACAAATTGTCTCATTTAACCCTACATGTGAAATATTGTTTCAAAATGCACTCAATATAAAACTAAATGATGTAGTTTACACCCAGTTTCTCACTATTTTCAATAAACAGTCTGTAATGTATATTCACAATACTTATAATTTTGCTATAGAGCCGTGTGTCTCAATCTTCCAAAAGCTGCAGCTCTTTAATACTCTTCTTCAAGTTGTGGTGAGCCCCAGACATGAAATGATTTCATTGCTACTGCATATCTGTATATTTGTTGCTATTATGAATCATAATAAATCTAATAAACAAGATATGTTATGTGACACCCAAGGGGTCACAACCCACAGATTGAGAGCCCCTGCTCTACATACCAGTGAGCAAAGAGGGAATATCTGATGAATCGCTACATTGGAAGGATGAGGGAGGGTCATGAGTTCACTTCCAGCCTTTCTCCACACTGAGACCTTGGTTATTTTTGTTTGTTTGCTTGTTTGTTTGTTTGTTTGTTTTCTAAATGTTGTCACTGTTTAGTATCTGTATACATCTTTTCAACAAAGGCTGAAAAAGTGGATAGCTATTCTCTTGATCGATAACGAGCGTTTCATATGTGACTCATCACACTGATATATCTAGCATGTTAATGTTTTATTATGGATGAGCACTTAGACATTTAAAACATCCCCTTTTAGCACCATGGGAATGATTACATGGTTCACTTCTTTATTTTGTTTGTTGATGGAGTTGGTTAATTTCAAATGATGTATTTCTCAAACAACCTAATTTAAACAGGATGTTCTTTTTTAAATTTTTTTATCAGTATTTATTCAGTGAACACAGATGGGTTTCATATGGTCAATTTCTATCAAGTATATAATTTTATACTCTCTTAACCTCCTCTTTCTCCCTGATTCTCCGACCTCTCATGTTACTCTCCTTCTCCAGGACTTCTGCTTCCATGCCAAGTGTGCAACTGTGTGCATGCATGTGTGTGTGCCAAGTGTGCAACTGTGTGCATGCATGTGTGTGTGCGTGTGCGTGTGTATGTGGACACAGTTTCATGTATTATAAAATTTTGGATCCTTAAGTGACAGAACACAAGAATAAGAAATACTTATATTTCTCCATCCAGCTTCCTTAGCTTAATATGAGGGCCTCCGGTTACATCTATTTTCCAAAAAAAGACACAACTTTACTTTTATTTATGAATATATAATATATTTGCACATATTCATTCCACAGCAGAGTATCAAAAATGCTGAGGCTATAATTACTATTCATGTTCTTTTTTCTATAGTTCTCCGTAAAACCATTGATACACTATGTAAACGTTGAGCCACTCTGTCTTAAGACATTCCCTTTTTTACTTCCACTAGGTATTATTGTAAAGCTACACTTCAAATGTTATCCTCACTGGGTAAATACTTTGCTAAGTTTTCTGTATAAGAGCAATGGCATTTGATATGGTTAGAGCTTCAACACTAGAAAACTAATGTCTAAGAGTGAATTTTCTATTTATTAATGAGGTTGGTGGTTACATTTGTAAGTCATATAGTATTTTTTCTAGTAATTATCGGTACATTTTATTCATTTTAAAAAAAAAATATGTCATGCAAATTTTCCAATTGTATGTATATACGGATCACTTATAGATTGTATCTTGACTCTGGCTTCTATGGAGCAAGAACTACCACCCCTATTGATAAGTTTATGTTTTCATTTGAGCTGAAGTTATCTTTGAACTCACAATCTTCAACTTCTGGGTCCTGGTAATGTTGGTGGGTAACATTACAGATAAAAAACTTGACTACCAATTTAGCTTATGAATTTTCTCTAAAAGTATGGTTTTAGCCATAAAGGACAAGTTCTCAATATTATGAGAATACTCTATGAGTACACTTAACATTACACACACACACAAAATCTTTTTTATGGCCAAGAGCCAACTCACTGCTCTTGTGAAGGGCTCAGGTTTGGTTCCCAGCACCCACAGTGCCCCTTACAACTGCCTGCAATTTCAACTCTATAGTGAATCTGACATGCTTTTCTGACCTCCACAGGCTCCTGCCCACACGTGGTACATGTAAGTCCATTGGAGGCAGAAACATATGCACATACATTTTAAAAAGAAAGAAATATTCCCATGAAGGGCATTTGAGAGTGTGGAAGGGAATCAGCAGGAAATAAATGTAGGTGCATACAAAGAGGGGTGAGAGAGATGACTAAACAAGGACTCTTACACCCGTTCTCGCGACCGGCCAGGAAAGACGCAGCAAACCGGAATCTTCTGCGGCAAAGCTTTATTGCTTACATCTTCAGGAGCCAGAGAGCAAGAGAGCAAGAGGGAGGGCAAGAGCGCAAGAGCGCAAGAGCGCAAGAGCTTTATTGCTTACATCTTCAGGAGCAAGAAGCAAGAGCCAGAGCAAGAGCAAGAGAGAGAATGGCGAAACCCCGTCCCTTTTAAGGAGAATTATTCTCCGCCTAGGACGTATTACTCCCTGATTGGCTGCAGCCCATCGGCCGAGTTGTCGTCATGGGGAAGGCAGAGCACATGGGGTGGAGAACTACCCTTGGCACATGCGCAGATTATTTGTTTACCACTTAGAACACAGGATGTCAGCGCCATCTTGCAACGGCGAATGTGAGGGCGGCTTCCTACAAAGGACTAAATATTAAAATGCCATATTGAAGCTCATTGCTGTGTAGACTAATTAAATAATCTAATAAAAAGAAAACTCCTCTAAATAATGGTTCCACCTATCATTTTTCTTTGTAAATATTTTAAAACTGTAGATTTGTTTAAGTTTTTGTTTTTCTTTTGTTTTAGGTTTTAGTTTTGAAATGTTACTTGGAAATCTGTCTTACCCACCTGCCCCAGTGTACCAAGGGGTATCTATCTTCCCAGTGATGCGAAGCCTTAGGTTGGTGCACTAAATCTGTTTGCTGAACAGTGTGTCCCTTTTATTTAATTCTTCAAAAGGAAACTAGAAAATAAGCATCCAGTGGAATAACACCTCAATAAAATAAGTACACTGTTTTTATGTCGCGTCACTAAGTAATTTCCTTGGGTGAGTTTGGGTATTTCAGGGCTCAATTGAAAAGACGATTGCAGTGTTACCATGAAAAAAAAAAAGTGAAATGCTTTTACATTTTGTCTTTGAATGAACTATGATAAGCAGTTTGATTGTGAAAATAATTCCATTTGTATTGTTTTCTTATTGCACTTTCTTATTGTACACCAGCTACAGATCTGCATCTGTATTTCTCCAAGGTGCCTGGCAGGAGTGAAATTCTAACACTTATGTTGGATGGTGGACATGCAAGTGTTTTAGTTGTCTTCTCTGTATGGATTTTAAGTATCTCAGTGTCAGAACTGAGCAATTGATAACACATGTGTAGGAAATTGGCCTCAAAAATGATTTTCTGGAGAACATGTGTACGTTGTCAAAACTAAACCCATTCTTCAGTGATGTCAATCAACATTGCACACAGTTCCGAGGTTATGTCGGAGACTGGAACTAGGACATGTGTTCATATATGGAAAGAGCAGCGCAAGGCATATCTATCCGGGAACCAAATGCTCTGGGTTTTCCAGTGTGAAGGGAAGAGAGCACGTTCAGCTCCTTGCAGGGATAACTTTGATCCTCCATTGCCCAGCTTCAGAGCTTACGGATATCTGAATGATCATACCATGCTTATAGTCCATCCATTTCTTTCCCCCTCTATTCTCTGTAGTTCCATGTCTTCTGGGGGGGGGAGTGGAAACTGGTATATCAAGGTGACAAGTGATCAGAGGTGAGGCTATAAGTACATGGACCATTTAAGGGCAAATCAGCATGATTTGTGGATAACCCAGAAGTGTAAGGCACGTAATGGGAAACTGTTAAAGATGAGTTTTAGACTCTTTGCTTTTAGATGGGATTGATACAGGTGTCACCAGAACATGGTAAACAGAGGGAATGATTGTTTGGAGATGTCTACAAATTCCATGAGCATGCAAAGTTTGGCATTCCTTGGAATAAGTTTCATGCAAAGATTTTTGTTCTGAGATTCCGTAGTGAAGTGTGTACACATTCCATGTCTCTTGCCAGTTGTTTTGTCTCCTTTACCTATCAACAATGTATTGAAAACCAGGAAAGAATGAATGCAAATACAAACTATATGGAGTAAGCCCAAGGAGTAATTTATGCTAAACCTTGTCCTAGCTAAATACATTTTAGAAAAGTTTGAATATTGAGTAACATAGTTTTTAAAATACAATAATTTGTATTTTTTTTTTAAATCCTAAACAGCACATGTGGGCTGATGGCAAAGTGAGTCTTTTAGCCAGTTCCCGTCTAATATAGCTGTCAAGTCAGAAACAAATGAAACCTGTTGTAAATGTGCTGTGTTTTACCTAGAAATAATTTAAGAAGAGCAAATTTGCTGCCAGACCACATTTAATGCATTCCTAATGTGCAGCGAGCCTATGAATTTTCCATCCCTCTAAAATTCCATTTTGTATAACCACAGAGGACTTTTCAAGCATAAAAAAGTGTTAAGGTTGTACATGTAGGAAAAAAAACCCAAGGAAGTACACAGAATTGATTGTCATGAAAAATAGTCAATATAAGAAACCATGTGCTCTCTGCAAACAGAGCGCTTAAATGCTGCATGGGCTAATTGTTGATTTCAAGTTTGATAGGGCAATCGGACTTTGAAAAATAGTCTATATCAGTCAACTATGGCAAATGAGATGACATACTGTTGTTATAGATATTTGTGTACACATATATTTTTCACATGCAATACATATTTAGTACATGCACATATATTCAGGAATGTGTACAACATCATGTTAAGAGCAAGAACTTGAAAACAAATTAAATTATAATTTATAAGCTTCAAAAAGTCATTCATTTTGATGATGACACGCAATTAACTATTTATAATGTTTTAAGTTTACATCCAAGTTCTTGTCTATTGGCTTGAAGAGAAGTATATAACGCTCTAGATTAAGTGAAAGGGAGGCAGGCTTGTTTATAACACCTCTCTCTTTTGATAAACAAAATATGGACAGTGTCCTTTACTACTTTCTAAAGCTGCAGTGTGCTCAAGGATAGCAAAGTGTTTGAAGATTAATAATAAGCCACTGTGAAGAAAGTGCAGTCTTCTCACTCAGCACACTTGGTTAAATTCACTAGGCCGATGCTCTTTTCCAGATGTGAATAGAGTTTTATTAAGCAGGTCCCATGACTTCCAGAGTCACCCTTAAACAAATTTGAGATGTGCTAGTAAGTGGGCCATTCAAACTAATCAGTAGAAGGAAAGAAACCAGGCAGAGTTAATAAACAGCACGCAGTAGGTTCTGATGAGGATGTGATGTGGTGCCACCCCTTGGTCATAGCTGCTGGAAAAGCACTTTGGTGTTATCACTTATAGAACTACTCATACTCCTGCCACACACACCACATAATTGGACTTCTTGGTATATTTTCCCAAAAGTTGAAAAGACACCAACTTTGAACTCTTTCATATATTTCACAAGTTTTGGGAACTGGGAGGCAGCCATTATGTCTCTAAGTGGGCATAAGGGTCATAGAACTGTGGTTTATCCAGTTAATGTGATATTATTTGTCACTACAAAGGGCAACTCTCAATCTATGATGTGATGAAAAGGAACCTACAATGCATTTTATTCAATGAAAAAAAAAACAATATTATGTATTGGGAGGGTCCAGCTATCTAATGAGATTCTAGGGAATTCAAACCCCATAAAGACAGTAGCAAGTTTGGCTGTTCTTAAGAAGTAAGTGACAAAGGATGAGAACTGTAGGGTTCAGAGAAGAAATAAATCATGCAGTGACCCTGTGCTGTGCATTAGTTCCCACGGTGAATACACCTCAGTCTACAATTATGAATCCATAATGTTGGTGTTCTGTCTGGACTCCACCCCTACAGTTACCTGGCAACATCCAGGTAAACATGGCCACTATAAAAGGGGCTGCTTACTCCTCCTCCTCTCTCTCTCTTACTCCTGCTTCTCTCCCTTGCCTCTTGCCTCTTGCCCCCTTGCTCCCTGTCTCTCCCCATTCATTTCCCTCCTCCTTCTACATAGCCATGGCTGGCTTCTACTTCTCTACTCTCTCCTTCTCTCTGTCTTTCTCTCTGCCT
This sequence comes from Mus musculus, assembly GCF_000001635.26. Taxonomy (NCBI): domain Eukaryota; kingdom Metazoa; phylum Chordata; class Mammalia; order Rodentia; family Muridae; genus Mus; species Mus musculus. Next base: position 128,504,507 of record NC_000069.6, on the reverse strand, counting down.
CTACTATTCTCTTAACTCCCTTCCCCATGACCTGAATAAACTCTATGCTATACTATTCCACCAAGTGTCTGGTCCCTCAGGGGGAAGGGATGCCTTGGCATGGGCCCGCCAAGGTAATCCTTCCCCCCATACATCACCACACTCCCATAGAACATATCTTAATATTTCTTTATCTTTTTATAATCACCACACATAAAATGTACAACAAAAGGAGACCTTCTGGAAACGGTGTACCTGGATGAGATCCACACACCATTCCAGGCAGGGAATATACTGAAAATGTTGCCTCTGTGGCAGGTGTGTCTGGGGGGTATAAAAAGCATGAAGAAAATCTCTAAGTCTAAGATTTTTCTCTGGACTGTAAGTTGCACTAAAAATGAAAGGCTATTTAAAAATATAGGTAAGTATTTTTCCCTAATGATGCTGACTTTAAAATTCATAAATGACTTTAAATTTCATAAATGCATAATAATATCAGAAATTAGGATCAGTGTATGTTGACTTTGGCAGCATTAGATGTGACATTTTGTCAAGTTATTAATTTGTGCTTCCTATCATCATATGGTGTGATATTTAGTTATTATTTCCTAATAAATATTTTAAATTCTATTTTATTTATATGTCACTGAAATTTATTTTCTTTTTTATTACATGATTTTTTATTAGATATTTTCTTCATTTACATTTCAAAAGATATCCCAAAAGTCCCCTATACCCTCCCCCACCCTGATCCCCAACCTACACACTCCCACCTTCTGGCCCTGGTCTTCCCCTGTACTGGGGCATATAAAGTTTGCAAGACCAAGGGCCTCTCCTCCCAGTGATGGCCAACTAGGCCATCTTCTCCTACATATGCAGCTAGAGACATGAGCTCTAGGGGGTACTGGTTAGTTCATATTGTTGTTCCTCCTATAGGGCTACAGACCCCTTCAGCTCCTTGGGTACTTTCTCTAGTTCCTCCATTGAGGGCCCTGTGGTCCATCCAACAGATGACTGTGAGCATCCACTTCTGTATTTGCCAGGTATTGGCATAGCCTCACAAGAGACAGCTATATCAGGGTCCTGTCAGCAAAATCTTTCTGGCATATGCAATAGTGTCTGGGTTTAGTGGTTTATGGGATGGATCCCCAGTTGGGGCAATCTCTGGATGGTGCTTCCCTCTGTCTCATCTCCAAACTTTGTCTCTGTAACTCCTTCCATGGGTATTTTGTTCCCCATTCTAAGGAGGAACAAAGTATCCACACTTTGGTCTTCATTCTTCTTGAATTTCATGTGTTCTGCAAATTGTATCTTGGGCATTCTAAGTTTCTGGGTTAATATCAAGTCTCTGAAGAAAGAAATCAAAGATCTCAGAAGATAGAAAGATCTCCCATGCTCATGGATTGGCAGGATTATTATTGTAAAAATGGCTATCTTGCCGAAAGCAACCTACAGATTCAATTCAATCCCCATCAAAATTCCAACTCAATTCTTCACTGAGTTAGATAGGGCAATTTGCAAATTCATCTGGAATAACAAAAAACCTAGGATAGCAAAAACTATTCTCAACAATAAAAGAACTTCTGGTGGAATCACCATGCCTGACCTCAAGCTGTACTACAGAACAATTGTGATAAAAACTGCATGGTAGTTGTACAGCGACAAACAGGCAGATCAATGGAATAGAATTGAAGAGCCAGAAATGAACCCACACACTTATTTTCTTTTTCTATATTCATTTATTTATTTGGAAAATAGTTTCCTTATAGAACTGAATAAGGTTTGTTCTCTGAATGTCCTTTTACATAGAAAGTGAATATTTTCCCATATTCTGTTGGCTTTCTTCTTCATTGTACTGAAATATCAAGTTTTCTTTATGACTGTTACAGTTGATATGCTTCTGTCTGATAATAAATATCAATCATGAAATTTTTTCATTTTAATTATTTTATTTGTCTTTTTTTTCTGCTGAGGGTTGACTCTAGGACCTCACGCATACTAGGAAAGCAGTCTACCTCTTAATGATAGTCAAAGCCCCAAATTATATTATGCTTATCATGTTAAAACTTTATTGTATTTTAATCTAATTTTAAGTAACTGAAACCCTAGATGCTTCAAGCTTTCATATGCCTTCAGTAATGCTTCAGAAGAAATATTAAGGCACATTGGTGATTAAATTAATTTATTCCATTTATTTTTCTCTTGAATATTAATTCAATATCAAACCTCTTCTGCTCTAAGACAGCTCTTACTTTCTGATAGGAATAAAGAGAAGAAGCAGGGCTTTCTCCTTCCTCTTCTGCCTTCTTCTGACATTTCCTCTCTCCTAATTCTCCAGTCCCTAGCTGTTTCTGACCTTGCCAAGGTCAGACATTTGGAGAAGATTTTGGAGAAGATTTGGGTAAGACATTTGGACTAGATGGAAGCTCCGTTGTGACTTGGGATCTTCTCCACTTTTGTTCTTCATGGTCTTGGCTGATGTGTAAAGATAACTTGTCCAGAAGGATACTTTCCTGGACCCTTTGTAAGTATCCTCACTAACTACCCATAGGTTATTTTTACCCCCAGAAGACACAGTTTTATTTGTATTTGTCTGTATATATCTCTGAATGCATATGTTTGTACTGTGTGAATATATGTATATGAACATATATTGCATATATATGTGGCACAGATATGCATACATATACATGTGCATGCACACACACACAAACATATACACACAAACATATACACACTACATATACATACCTGTACACACATATATGTATATATATATATGTATATACATATATGTGTGTACATGTATGTGACTAGCACTCTATCTATCTATCTATCTATCTATCTATCTATCTATCTATCTATCATCTATCTATCTATCTATATGCCAGAGGAGGCTATAGAACAATCTTGGGTTATTTCTCTAGCACTTTCCATCTTTTGTTTGGACAACATCTCTTGTTGGCCTGGAACTTATCTGCTAGACCAGCTGTGCAGTGAGCTCTCAAGAGCCACCTGTCTCTGCCTCCCATTTTGCCATTCGTGAGATTAAAAGTGCATACCACTGCACCTGTGGACCGTGGGGATCAAACTGAGGTCTCCCATTTGCAAGGCAAACACTTAACTGACTAATCTAACTACTGAGCCCATATTTTTTTCTTAGTGGACAGCTGTGAGTCCTTCTGTTGTCTTAGTATATGAATTTTACATCCATCTTCGGTAGAAAACTCATGCATTTCATACTTTGAATGCGTGGAAGGCATGTGGACATTGATATTTCCTCATATCATGCACAGACTACCTATTTTTTTCCTCTGGGGCACTCTGACTATGAATCTCAGGGTCTTCCAATATCAGAGACTTGTGGGATCTTCCACAAGCAAAGTCCATCTTAAGGACTGATATGTCTAGGTAGAACTTTTCCCCTACCATCTGTTTCTAAGGTACTGTCTTTACAAATCTTGACTTGAAATTTGTCTTTGGTCCTTGATGTTGTTATGAATCATGGGAAGGATGGTTATATTCATCTTAATACCTGTTCTACAGCTTTCAACATTATGAAGATTTGAGGATCTCCATAGTCCATTGGACATTACACAGTCACAGACACTTAGGAGTTACTCTGTTTTTTTGACACACACATTGAAATGTGACTAGCACTCTAGCATGACTAAAAACAGAAACATGTACAGCACTGACACATTCATGATTAGAAAAATGTAAACACCAGCATAATAATCTAACCCAGAAAGGCTGCTTTAAAGTGTTTATTAATAATGGTACTCGGGAATAGAATACACACTGTTGTTTTACCTACTTCATTTAGCACCTTTCTCTGTGTTCTGATCCTTGCTTTCAAGGGCTAAGCCTCCTCTCTTGTTCCTCTGTCTAGAAAACTGTCTTTGTATTTTCTGTCAGCCTAGACTAAAACATGATTCAGAGCTATCTGCAAAATAAAATATTTTGGGCGGGGGAACCAACACTGTCTTGAGCGTAAGAAAAACTGGCCGGCTTTTGAAAATGTCTCAGACATTTACAAAGGCACAGTTTATAGAAAGTAAAAAGTGTTATCACAGACCTCAAAGCTTTCTGTCTCTCTGTGTTCTTGTGAGGCAGGAAGAGTCACAGAGAAAGCAATAGCCCTACATTAGTGATAATAGAACTGACCTCCTTCTTGTAGCCCTGAGACCATTAGCTACCTTATCAAACTCCTGAGTTACAGTCTTCACTCTTCAGACAGTGGTGGAGCCCATTTTATGATGTTTAAAATATCAGAGATAATACACATGTGATACTGAGCCCCAAAGATTGCTTATCTGCCTTATCAATTATCAGCCTATCTGATCCTGGCTAGAGTTACCATGCCAATTCTTGCTTTTCCAAGGACTTGAAAACTGTTTTCAGTTGAAACACACTTATAGTTTTCAAAATTACATTGGCAATACGATTATAGTTTAGCATATTCAGTGAAACAGCTCATGACTCATTAAACATCTCTGAGACTTTACAGCTAGGTCCACTTGAGCAGGGACCTGGGCTTGGTGAAAGAGACATGCCTTTCATGCTTAATGTGTCCACTGTGGAAACAGGAAATTTGCTGGGAGCTGACTGTGTTAGCAGAATCTGAGCTCTAGAAGAAATAAATGGAAAATTGAAATTGGAATATGACTCTACATAGTCAAATAAACCAAACTTAGGGTTTGGGTTGTTTGTTTGTTTGTTTGTTTGTTTGTTTGTTTTTGACAACCTGATCGGAGGAAGCCAGAGACTGTGGAAATTGGTCCTACTTAAGAAAATGTATTGGCAGGCAGTGACTTTAAATTGCACATTAAACTAATCCAGGGCTATCCCTTCATAAAGGCTAGGGCTGGGAATTCTTATGGATTTTCTAGCTCACTGTTGGGACAACATCGAAAGGCAATAAATGTCCTATTACTTACACAAGCTGATAGCTTTCAGAAAATTAGTCACCAATGACCTTTTATCATTGTCAAGCTCTCTTTCTTGGTAACTGTACCTGATTGAACTCAAATGCAAACCAATTCACAGCCAAGTACCTTTCAAACCTGCCTCTAACTTTCAATAACTGGGCTACTTGGAAAACATATATTTCTAATCATTTATCTACTCTCTCTACATTTGTCTTACCAGATGCAGAGGTTGTTCCTGTTAAATTTTGTGTTAAGTCAAATAAAGTATATCTCATTTAGGAGTAAATCTCGCTTCTGACATCTCACATATGAAAATTGCATTCAGTTAAAAATTCTTTGTTTTTATACATCAAACTAATGATTTGACTAGTTTTTAGTATACTCTAAATACAGGTTGGTATGAGTGTACACATGGGGTGAGCTCTGAGGGAATAGAGGAAAGAGGGAGCAAGGCTGATCCAAGAAAAGGAGAGAGATGCTTGTTGTATATTTGGGGGCACCAATCCTTATATTGAATTATATTGATTAGTTTTCCAGTTAGCAGAGAGACCTCCTCCTGACCCTATTTTCAGGGTCACTAGATCATAATGCAATCTCATGAAGAGCCTGCTATGCCTCCTCATATTGCTTTCTGAGAAGATTGTGGATTTAAAAATCATCCATCAAGAGCACTCTCACTTTTAATTCTTTTATTTATTTTTTATTCTACCAATCAGTTTATACATAAACGGCAAATTCTATGTGACAATACATGTTGCAATCCACACACAAAGAAAGATACAAGAGCATATCCAACTTTTAAAAATAGCTATTTTAGAAATTGGTTCTCAGACATAACCATCCATTAGAGTCAGGAAAATAAAGTGATGGCTTCTAACAGACAGGTGGCTCTTCTGAAGGATCTGGGTTCCTCAAAAGGGAAACCTTAATGTTCTGTCAAAGTGAAGTTAAGGCAGACAACAAATATCAAATATAAGACGCATAGTAAAATACATGTTTGGTTTACTTAGGCACATTTTAATCTTATGTCAAGTATGAAAGAACAGTCACAAACCAAATAATTATGGTTCCATGAATATGTATGAGCCTAACAGTGTTGTAGGATTCTTTGAGATGCTGGTGTAGGTTCATCTCTTTTTTTGTTCTAGAAAATTTTATTTATATGAGATTTTCTAGATAAACACTGTTTTAAAAGAATTTTTCTATAATTCACAGAAACTTAAAGAGAGACAGTTTTCTAACATGTAGACAAACCAAATATCATTTTCACCTTTCAACTAATCAGGTTCAAGTTAAATCATATACTAGCAATCAGTAGTGTCAGTTGGCATACAATTATAGCTGCTTAGTGGGTTCTATTGGAGCTTTGGGATCTGTCTTCCTTTCTGTTTACTCTGTTATCTCTACCTGTTCTATTTGACTGAAAAAAAGGCTTTTTAAATTCCAAACCAGTCACAACTGAATTTTCTTGACGATGATATCCCAACATCTCATTTCTGGTCTATGTTAACAAGTCATTGCTATCACTCTTCAGTGTCACAGTTTGTGCCCACTGACTGTTCAGCTGTAATCTATCTTTATACTTAGGCTGTGAGTCAGTTCCTCTCTCCACCCAATGGCTACTTCACTTTGCTTGCCTCAACTTGACCCCTGAGAATGGCTATGGTATTAAATTCTATCTTTGAAAATGAGACATTCTAATAATGTAAACACTTTGGGGTGGAGTTGTTGAAAATGAAATTGTAGAATTAGTGGAAGGGTAAAAATACATCAGACAAAATTCAAGACTCATACATTACTCCTAAGCCTTCAAGAGGAATCTCCATGTACCTGGTTCTTTCTTACCTATTTGTCTGTCAAAATCAGGAGACAGGAAGCACCAACAATTTCTATTGTTTTAATTCCTTTCCTATTACTGCCTCTGATGCTTTCCATCCAAATTTGCCTACATATTTCTATTCATACACTTTTCTCCCCATCAAACAGATTACAATACCCTAGAAAGCCTAAAGTTAGAGACTGAAGTAGTCACTCATTCTGACTACAAAGTCACTAATTTTTGGTTCTGCCACGATCATGAGAACAATGTGAACCTATGGTATAGGCTTTGCTGTAATGAATATTATATGGTCAGAGGTATAAAGCAACCCCTAGACAGGCATGTCCAAAGAGTAGCATAAAGGCTGTGTGGTCCAGAATGACTATGAATGCAACACCATATAAAACTGTGAACTTAATTAAAACATTATGAGAGCTGGGTTGTTATTGTATTGTAACTTTTTAAATAGTTTTCGAGCATGAATTTTGTATAGCATGCAATTTTACTGAAATGTTTAAAAGAAGAAGGAGGAGGAGGAAAAAGAGGAGGAGGAAGAGGAAGAAGAAGAAAGAAAGGAGGAAAGAGAAAGAAAGAAAGAAAGAAAGAAAGAAAGAAAGAAAGAAAGAAAGAAAGAAAGAAAAAGGAAGGAAGGAAGGAAGGAAGGAAGGAAGGAAGGAAGGAAGGAAGGAAGAAAGGAAGGAAATACAACTGTGAAAGGCAAAATTGTCTTTATTTTTTTCTTTTAGGTCAGTTTTTTTCTATGCCTCATTTCTATTTCTAGGCATTAGCTTATGGCATGCTAATATAGATCCTGAGGGGGAATCTCACATTTTAAATTTTATTTTTTTACTTATTCACTTTACAATCCCACTTTCTGCCTTCCTCCCAGCCACTCCTTCCTACAATCCTTCTCCTGTCCCTTCTCCTCTGATCAGATGGAGTCCCCCTAGTTATCCCCTCCATCCTGGTACTTCAAGTCTCTGAGAGGTTAGGTGCTTCATCCCCCACTGAGGCAAGATAGAACAGCCCAGCTAGAAGAACATATCCCACATACAGGCAACTACTTTTGGGGAGTCCCCATTCCAGTTTTTCAGGCCCCACATGGAGTGCAACCTGCAAATCTTCTATATATGTTCTTTGGTTGATTGTTAAGACTCAGAGCCCCAAGGGTCCAGGTTACTTGACTCTATTGGTCTTCCAGTGGAGTTCCTATCTGTATGTAAAGAACTTCAGGTCCCTGAAAAAGGAAATTAAAGAAGATATCTGATAATGGAAAGATCTCCCATACTCATGGATAGGTTTCACTTACATAGTGAAAATGGCCATCTTACCAAAAGCAGTCTACAAATTCAATGAAATTCCCATCAAAATTCTGACACCGTTTTTATAGACCCCAAAAGAGCAATTCTCAAAATCATGGAAAAGCAAAACAAAAAACAAAAAACAAAAAAAACCAACCAACCAAACAAACAAAACACAAAACAATCCTGAACAATAAATGAACTTTGGGAGGAATCACCATTCCTGACCTCAAGCTGTACAACAGAAAATGGTCAACATTTCTGGGTGGATATCTATATGCAAAAGAATGAAATTAGATCCATATTTATCACTCTGCATAAAACTCAAGTCCAGAAGGACCAAGGTCCTTGACAAAAAAATAATAATAATAATAGACACACTAAATCTTAAAGAAGAGAAAGTAGAAAAGAGCCTTGAATGCATTGGTATAGGAGACAAGTTCCAGAACAGAACACCATTGGCTCAGGCTCTAAGATCAACAATTGATAAATGGTACCTCATGAGACTGCAATGCTTCTGTAAGTCAAAGGACACTGTCAATAGAACAAATCAGCAGCCCACAAATACGGGAAGGATCTTCACCAACCCTACATCTGACAGAGGGTTAGAGTCCAAAATTTACAAAGAACTCAAGAAGTTAAATGCCACCAACTCAAATAACTCAACTCAAAAATGGGGTACAGAACTAAACAGAGAATTCTCAACAGAGGAATCTCAAATGGCTAAGCACTTAAAGAAATGTTTGAAGTCTTTAGTAATCAGAGAAATGCAAGTCAAAACAACCCTGAGGTTCCATCTTAGACCCAACAGAATAGCTAAGAACAAAAACTCAAGAGAGAACATACAATGGTGAGGATGTGGAGCAAGGAGAACACTCCTCCATTGCTGGTGAGCATGCAAACTTGTATAACCACTTTGGAAATCAATTTGGCATTTTCTCAAAAAAAAAAAAAAAAAAAAACTTGGAATAGTTCTACCTCAAGACCTGGCTATACCACTCCTGTGTATATACCCAAAATATGCTCCAACATCCCATAAAAACAGTTGTTCAACTATATTCATAGCAGCTTTATTCATAGTAGCCAGAAACTGGAAACAACCTACATGTCCCTCAACTGAAGAACGGATAAAGAAAATGTGGTAAAACCATACAATGGAATAGTATTCAGCTGTTAAAAAAAAAAGACATCCTAAATTTTACAGGCAGATGGATGGAAATTGAAAATATCATCCTGAATAATGTAACCCTGTCCCAAAACCCTGTATCCATGCATGGTATGTACTCACTTATAAGTGGATATTACCCTTAAAATACAGGTACCATGTTACACTTCAAAGACGCAAAGAAGCTGACAAGAAGGAAGGCCCAAAGGATGAAGCTTGAATTTCACTTAGAATGGGGAATAAAATTGTCTTAAGAGGCAGATGGAGGGAAGGAACTGGAAGGGAGGGGTAATGGGGAGGGTAATGAGTGATAGCTCAGAAGCAGGAGTGGGGAATGGTGGGAGTGATAGCTTGATGGCCATGAAAATGAATGGAAATATGGGGTGGGGGCCATCTCCAGGCCAAGACAAAGACTTGGGAGAAGAAAGGCTCCCAAGAATCAATAACAGCGACCTTAGCTATGACTCACTATTATATGGAACCTAAAGAGGCTACCTCCATATTTAGGCAAGAACTAAAGGAGATCAACAGGGATACCAACCTACCCACAAAACTTTCAAACCAAAACTTATTCTATCCTCAAGAAATTCTGGAATAGGGGATGGAGCAGAAATGGAATGAATGGCTAACCAATAACTGGCACACTTGAGATCCATCCCGTGGGCAAGCACCAATCCCTAACACAATTAATGAATGATAAACTGTTGTGCCTGCACGCAGGAGCATGTTGTTCTCTTACAGTCTCCACCTGGCAGCTGACTCAGACAATTACAGACACCCACAGCCAAATAGTGGATGGATCTGGAAGACTTATAGACCTTGAGGAGGTTTGATGTCCCAGCATAGGAGGATGCTAGAGTGGTGAGGCAGAAGTGGGTGTGAGACATAGAGGCGAATAAGACTTTGCATCAACAATCCTGTTGTTGACTTTTATAAATAAACCATGATGCAGTATGTTTTTTCAACCAAGTATATAAAATTAAATTCCTATTAGGATAATAATTCATTTCTTATTTTTACAAATGGTGGTAGTCAGGGGAAAATGAAGATGTCTCAACCCACACACAAAATGACAGTCAATGAAAGAATGCTTCAAGCAGGAGAAATACCCTTCCCCAAGGAAGAACACAGCAATTAGCAATGCAATACAAAATGGTCAATCATCAAAACATACATACAAGTAACATTATGCAGACTAAGCAGTGTATTTATATATTTAGGAATATACACCTGTATACACATATATACAGATACATAGCAACAATTAATGAGCAAAGGGGTCACAAATTTGTAAGGGATCATAAGAGGTATACAGGAGATATGAGGGAGTAAAGGTAAAGGGACATGATTTAATTACATTATAATCTCAAAATTAAAAGAAATAAATCAAATAAATAACTCACAGGATCTGACATTTATTCAGTTTAGTAGCAAGAAATAAACGACTAAGGGAAAGAGGGGTTAGAATTGGAAGTTGAGTGATCCTAGAAATGCTGGAGATGGGGATTTTTCTTAATAGGGTCTTTGCAATATTACAAAACACAGCACCTCACTACAGTGGTCAGGAAGGTAGAAAATGACTGGGATTGCTCAGAGAATATACTAGCATGTAGAAAGTTAGCTACTCTCTGGGACTCAGGAAGCTCCTGTCATGTCTGCTTCCTGGGCTCTTGCACCACAGAGATGTTGACTAGATGGTCAAGCAGTCAGGTTAAATAATAACTATGCCAAATCTAAAGTCAATGAGAATGACCCCCTCCATAGGCTTTATGTTTGAATACTTGGTCTCTGGTTGGTAGAACTATTTCAGAAGGATTAAAAGGGATGGTCTCTTGTTCAAAGGAGGTATGGCAATAGAAGAAAGCTTGGAGCTTTCAAAAGATTGACATTCCCAGTGTGCAATCTGCCTCCCAGTTTGGTTCAGGATGTGATCACTCAGCTGCTGCTCAAGCTACCTAAAGCCTGCTACCTCCAATCTGCCACCATGAACTCTAAGTCTTCGAAACCATAAGCCCCAAATAAACTCTTCTATAAACTGCCTTGGTCATCGTGTCTTATCACAGCAACAGGAGAGTGCATTGTGGTTTTCAACGATATCAGCTGACATGCAGTAGACAGCTCTTCTGCACTTAAATCTTACACAGAGGAAAATGAAAATTGATTGAACGGAATCTTGTCTCCTGAGCTCTTTCTTTGAACCTTTGAACTGTTTGGCTATCCAGGTTTTACACTTCAGTGTTTTTCTCCAGAAAACTGTGGCAGCTGGGTGCCATCACGTTGCATTTGGTACAAACTGTGACTTCACAGTTGAATTTTCGAAATCTCTCTCAGCATATTTTATTTAGCTAAAATGAAAAGGCTACTAAGTTCACATGTACCCATGAGGTACACAACTTTATAATTTTCCTCTGAGTCCTGCCTGCTGTTTCCTCTCTCAGTCAAGTTCAACTTTTTCCAGGACCCCACAGACACATAGCTAGGGCAAATGAACTCATAGAAGCACAGTCTCTTACATTGAATGAGTTTTCTTTGAATTTATGTGTATCTAACACAGCATTGCAAGCTTTCTGGAAGACTAGAATGAGCCTTCTATTTCGAGTAACTAATTTATTGGCTGCTACTCATGGTGTGCAAATGAATGAATGAGAGAGTTCTACATATGACAATTTTGTTTTTATTTTATGTAAGTAGAATAATTGTTATTACTCATTCATATATATATATATATATATATATATATATATATATATATATATATAATGTATATTTACTATACATGCATTGGTTAACTATCTTTGATGCCTGACACCTGGCAGATTGTGTGTGGTCTTTGAGGCACTGTAGCCATAAAGTGGAAACTGCACTGTATCCCTGAGTTTTAAATCATGTAAGAGAGTGTTTATTTCCTTGAACTTTTCCTTTATATATTTTACCTTTCTAGGGATGATATGCAATTTTTCCCTTTAAAAATGTTCATTTTTATATTATTTCAGGCTTGGTTAAAGGGTATAACCAGAAAGATGCATTTCAATGAAAAGACTCAAAGTGGGCAGAGAATCGATATGTTTTATTATAAGCCCATTTGCTGATTTGCTTTTATCTTAAAATACAAACTTTATGCATCTTTATCCTCACTTCTTCATTTTTATTTTAAATTTGTTACCTATTAGAAAACTCCAAATTCTTGAAATCTTAGGAAAAGGGTAAGAATAAATGATCAAAAATTGATTCAACTCATTATACAAAATTGAGCTGGATAAAATCAGGGAAGCATTTTAATTACACAGGTCACAGCACACTGCTTGAGAAAGTCTCCACAAGACCATCTATCTAAATGTATGTACATAAACACATAAGTAAACACACACATCAAAAAAGTTAAGTCATATAATTTACTTTTCATTTCCAAAAACCTAAATACAAAAATTGAATCAATTTTTACAAAAATTTAAGGAAACCAGAGTGTGTGATTTTTAAATCAATTAAACTTAATATATATTATATTATATTATATTATATTTATAAATATATGTTTTATATATTAAATGTATAAGTGAGATATATCTTTTTATTTTCTTGTATTTTTAGTAGTTAATATGATTGTATTTTTAAAATACAGCCTATAATAAATTGAAATAAAAGTATACATAATATGGGTAGCGATGCCAAGTTATTCTCCTTTCTGTGAGAAGCATGGTCTCATAGGTCTTTCTGTTCTATGAAACAGCCTTTTAGGCATGCAAATGCTATACCCACATATACTTGTAGAAAACAAGATCTCACATGGGTTGTGTAATGCAATCAAAATCATTGCAAGTAAGAGGTTCAAATCCCATTATCTATTCCATAGCTTATCTTCTTGCCTTAATAATTATATTATACCCTATTAGAGAAAGTGAGACTCACTGCTAAAAATATACCGCCATAGAAGTCTATCTTGCTTAGTTAATAGGGGGAAACACCAAGAAGTTGCACTATTTTGGTCTAAGATGTGGCTCAGTGATTGAGTGCTTGTTTGATGTTCAAACGTGCATGCTCAGTACCCCAAGAAAACAGAGTGAGAAGACATATGTGGAGGAGGAGGAGGAGGAGGAGGAGGAGGAGGAGGAGGAGGAGGAGGAGGAGGAGGAGAATGAAAAGAGGTGGGCGAAAGTCGGGGATCAGTTCTGCAGATGACCTGTATGTGATTGGTTGGTTGGTTGATTTGGTTTAGTTTGGTTTAGTTTGGTTTGGTTTGGTTTGGTTTTGGTTTTAACTATCCGAAGACAGAGCTCAATAGCAAAGGGGAAAAACTTAAACTGCATAAGAAAGGGGCAAGCAATGTTGAATGTTGAAATATTCTGAGAATTTAAGGAGGAAACAAGGAAATACTCAGATACTCAGAAAAGATTGTCTGGTTTATATGTAGTTTGGGCATTTCACGTGGATGATGCTTGTATACTTTGTCTAAAGAGAATTATAAAAATCCATGGACATTCATGATGGCATGCCTTGTAGCTGCTGCCTGTTTTTTTTTTTTTTCTCCAAAACATTTGATGACTATCCGTTGAAAACATTATTCACATTCATACCATCTAAAGAATTGAGTTTGGAATAAAATAGAGAATCTTTTCACTGTGAAAAAAAAACTGATGAAAATAAGATCAGGTGCCAACATGTCAAATGATGTTGCTGAAGATATGCAAAATGTGTTCAGCAATGGTTAGTATCCTTATCTAAGATAATAAGCAAAATTAAACCAGCAATAACTCCAAGTTAGGAGCAAGGAAACTCTCCTAAAAAATAAATGATTCAGGGAGGTTTAGAAGGGCCATAAAGATAGAGCAGTCATTAAGAGCACTTGCTGTTCTTGCAGAGGACTAGAGATCAGTTCCCAGCACATACACACTGGAGCACAACCATGGGTACCTCCGGTTCCACGAAATCTGATGACCTCATTTGGTATCTGTAGGCAATGCATACACGCAGTACACACTTTAGGTCAAAGACTCTGCCCATAGAATAAATATAAATAAACTGTTTGAGAGGAAATATTTAGAGTGCTAGCAACATCTGAACACCTTTGAATCTCCTTATTTTTCATTGGATATTTTCTTTATTTACATTTCAAATGTTATCCACTTTCCTGGTTTCCCCTCCAAAACCCCCTATCCCCCCCTCCCCCTGCTCATCAACCCACCCACTCCTGCTTTCTGGCCCTGGCATTCCCCTACACTAGGGAACACAGCCTTCATAAGACATAGGGCCTCTCTGCCCATTGATGTCCAACTAGGACATTCTCTGCTGCACATGCAGCTGGAGCCATGAGTCCCACCATGTGTACTCTTTGGTTGGTGAATTAATCCCTGGGAGCTCTGGGGAGTACAGGTTAGTTCATATTGTTGTTTCTCCTATGGGGCTGCAAACCCCTTCAGCATCTTGGGTCCTTCCTCTAGATCCTTCACTGGGGATAGTGGGCCATTTTGTAGATAATCCAGAATTTGAGTTTACTACTGTGACTGTACTGTGGGTTAAAATCTCAATAATTTTAGGATACATGAAATATTAGAAGTGCTAATAAGTTAATCATAAAAGATGTATATGTAGCCTCCATAATGGTTTATACCTGCAATTCTAGCACTTGAGAAACTAAAAACAGGCAACTCTGGAGATCCAGGTCAGCCTGGGCTATGTAGAAATCATGTTTTGAGATACAAAATCCAATAACAAAACAAAAAAATATATGCTAACTTTGAAAGTCTTCCTGAATTTATCATTGTTTTTCAACATGTCGTTTTCTTGACTAGATAAGTACATCTCAACCAATTACTAGATTTGTGGCAGAGTAAATTCTCATAATATCTAATAACTACCTTAAATTTTGGTATACAGTCCCTAGAGCTTTAACTATTTTATATCTGATATATTGTATATTAGACTAATTTTCACAAAACCAGGGAAAAAGCAATTATCCATTTAAATAGGCATTGAATTTTTCCAAATTTTTAAATACCACATATAGATTTACCTGACAAGATAAACAGACTAATGTTTGTCACTTACTATACAAAACCCCTTCTTACCCGTTGGGACATCTTCTGGATATATGTTCAGGAGAGGTATCGCTGGATCCTCCGGTAGTACTATGTCCAATTTTCTAAGGAACCGCCAGACTGATTTCCAAAGTGGTTGTACAAGCTTGCAATCCCACCAACAATGGAGGAGTGTTCCTCTTTCTCCACATCCTCGCCAGCATCTGCTGTCACCTAAATTTTTCATCTTAGCCATTCTGACTGGTGTGAGGTGGAATCTCAGGGTTGTTTTGATTTGCATTTCCCTGATGATTAAGGATGTTGAACATTTTTTCAGGTGCTTCTCTGCCATTCGGTATTCCTCAGGTGAGAATTCTTTGTTCAGTTCTGAGCCTCATTTTTTAATGGGGTTATTTGATTTTCTGGAGTCCACCTTCTTGAGTTCTTTATATATATTGGATATTAGTCCCCTATCTGATTTAGGATAGGTAAAGATCCTTTCCCAATCTGTTGGTGGCCTTTTTGTCTTATTGACAGTGTCTTTTGCCTTGCAGAAGCTTTGCAGTTTCATTAGGTCCCATTTGTCAATTCTTGATCTCACAGCACATGCCATTGCTGTTCTATTCAGGAATTTTCCCCCTGTGCCCATATCTTCAAGGCTTTTTCCCACTTTCTCCTCTATAAGTTTCAGTGTCTCTGGTTTTATGTGAAGTTCCTTGATCCACTTAGATTTGACCTTAGTACAAGGAGATAGGAATGGATCAATTCACATTCTTCTACATGATAACTGCCAGTTGTGCCAGCACCATTTGTTGAAAATGCTGTCTTTTTTCCACTGGGTGGTTTTAGTTCCCTTGTCAAAGAACAAGTGACCATAGGTGTGTGGGTTCATTTCTGGGTCTTCAATTCTATTCCATTGGTCTACTTGTCTGTCTCTATACCAGTACCATGCAGTTTTTATCACAATTGCTCTGTAGTACAGCTTTAGGTCAGGCATGGTGCTTCCACCAGAGGTTCTTTGATCCTTGAGAAGAGTTTTTGCTATCCTAGGTATTTTGTTATTCCAGATGAATTTGCAGATTGCTCTTTCTAATTCGTTGAATCATTTAAGTACTTACACTTTACAGGAAAATAGAATTTTTCACGGAAAAGTTCTCTCCCTTTATTCCCTCTGGGCAACTGAACTCAAACGGGGTAAAGACATTAAGTATCTATCATAAGTGGGACATTCATGCCCCGTAGGTTAATGCTTTGCTTGTCCTTGCAATCTAAGACTTTTGGTAAACTGTGTCCTGATTTTAGTTTCATATGTCAGAAAGCATTATTCAGAGGCGCTCCCAGACATCTACGGCACTCCTGTTAGTAATCTCTCTGCTGGTTCAGAAGCGAACCAATTAATGTCAGTCAAGTATATTTTGAGCACATACTCTGTTGCCTTCTCAGGTCAGCTGTTTTTATCACTTGGAAATATTTCACAACTTTATTGAAATTATTATGAAAGAGCAGCTGAAAAATAAACAGGAAGATCTGAGTAAATATTAATGTCATCAAATAAAAATTGTCCATGGGTAATATAATATAATATAATACATAATATGATATAACTGCCAAAATGAACACAGAGATGCTGAACATCCCCACTGGAAACTGCCCATGACCACAGCAAGGCTAGACTTTTTAAAAGTTGCAGAAAACAAATGGGAGATGTTCTAAATTTTAAATTATTAACAAATTGATGATGGAAATCACCTTAAGAACAAAAGAAGAACATGAGAATGCAGGCAGAAATAAAATAAATTACATATGACTGAAATAATAACAGTTATCGAAATGCAGTTACATTTATAGGTACTAAACTGTAGGTGTTCTTAAAGGCTTAAATAAGTAAATCTAAATGGAAAATTGTTTATTCATGATTTACATTTTGGTCCTAAATTCCCTAAATATTTAACTGAACCAATTATCATTGATGAAGGGAATTGGTTTACAGGAATATTATCTTTGACTAGTTCAAGCATTCAACGGACATAAATTCTGTGTCTGTCAAAATAATTCTCAGTGAAGCTAAAGATACATGATTTAATCTAAAAATCTTTACCATATCAATTGAAACAGTTAGAAGTCAAAACGAGATTAGTCAAAAAACATCAGGGCATAGATAATTTGATGATTTTTTTCCCTCGTTGAGCCAATAAAGCATACAATTAATAGAATTCGCAAATTAGAAAATAATGAACAGAGACTGATGGCTCAGCAGGCACGAGCATGTACTACTCTTGAGTAGAGGACTTGTGTTGGGTTCCCAGGACTCATACAAATACCTTTTACCCAGGCTCAAGGATTAAGCTCTATATCTGACCTCTGAACCTCTGCAGGCAATTGCACCCATGTGTGCATGTGCGTGTGCATGTACATGTATGTATATGTATCTATATCCTAGATACACATGAATACAAAGAATTAAAATAAAAACTTTAAAAATAGAAACACATGCCATGCATGTCCTTTGGGGTCTAAGTTATCTCACTCAAGATGATATTTTCTAGTTCCATCCATTTGCCTGCAAAACTCAGGATGTCCTCATTCTTAATAGCTGAATAGAAGTTCATTGCATAAGTGAGCCACATTTTCTCTATCCATTCTTCTGTCGTGGGACATCTAGGTTGTTTCCAGCTTCTGGCTATCATAGCGAAGGCCTCTCTAAACATAGTGGAACATGTGCCCCTGTGGTATGGTAGAGCATCTTTTGGGTATACACCCAAGAGTGGTATTGCTGGATCTTAAGGTTGATCTACTTCCAGTTTTCTGAGGGACCTCCAGGTGGTTTCCAGAGTGGTTGTACCAGTTTGCAATCCCACCAGCAATGGAGGAGTTGCTCCTCTTTCTCCAGATCCTCTCCAACATGTGTTGTCACATGAGGTTTTGATCTTAGCCATTCTGATTGGTGTAAGGTGGAATCTAAAGGTTATTTTGATTTGTGTTTTCCTGATGAGTAAGGAATTTGAACATTTCTTTAAGTGGTTCTCTGCCATCTTAGATTCTTCTGTTGTGAGTTCTCTGTTTAGCTCTATACCCCATATTTTTGATTGAGTTGTTTGGTTTCTTGGTGGTTAGCTTCTTGAGTTCTTTATATACTTTGGATATTATCCCTCTATTGGATGTGGTATTAGTGAAGTTTTTCCCAATCTGTAGGTTGTCACTTTGTCCTATTGACTATGTCCTTTGTCTTACAGAAGATTTTCAGTTTCATGAGGTACCATTTATTGATTCTTGATCTTAGAGCCTGCAATATTGGAGTTCTGTTTAGGAAGTCTCCCCTTCTCCCACCATGCCAATGAATTCAAGGCCCTTTCCCACTTTCTCTTCAGTGTATCTGGTTTTATGTTGAGGTCCTTGATCTACTTGGACTTGAGCTTTGTGTAAGGTGAAAAATATGTATCTATTTTCATTTTTCTACATTCTGACTGCCAATTAGACCAGCAAAATTTATTGAAGATGCTTTCTTTTTTCCATTGTATATTTTTGGCTTATTTGTCAAAGAATAAGTATCCTTAAGTGTATGGGTTTATTTCTTGATCTCACTAATTAATAGATATTAGCTAAAAGTGTACAGAATACCTAGGATAGAATCCACGGAACTCAAGAAGGTTAACAAGCAGAAGAACCTAAATTAGGATGCTTCAGTCCCTCTTAGAAGGGAGAAGAAACCAATCATGGGAGGCAGAGGGAGGGAGGAAACTGAGTGGCAGAGTGGAGGGGGAGGGGAAGTAGTAACATGATCAGATATGCATGGGGGAGACAGGAAAGAAGCCCTGAGGGCCAGCAGAATGAATGAAAATATGCAAACTTGGTAGTGGGGGTGGGGGGGGGACTCTTTAGTAAGTACCAGAGACCTGGAAGGTGAGTGACTCTCAGGACTCATATGGAGGGACATGGAGGGACAATAGATGAAATACTCTACAGCACGGAGAGAGATCTCATGCCCAACTCCAGTAGAAAGGCAGGGCATCAAGTGGATGAATGAGGTTGCCATCCGGTCACAAACTCTGACTAGGAATTGGTCCTGTCTAAAAGAACTGCAGGGACAAAAATGGAGAAGAGAGAGAAGGAAAGGCAGCCCAGTGACCTGCCCAACTTTGGATCCATCTCAAAGGGAGGCTCCAAGGCCTTAGAGTATTACTGATGCTATGGTGTGCTTACAAACAGGAGCCCCTAGCATGGCTGTCCCCTGAGAGGCCCAAGAAGTAATTGACTGAGCTAGATCAGATTGGACTGAAGTTGGGAACTCCTCTGGTTTAATTAGGGAAAGGCTAGAAGAAGGAGGAGGGCTACCCTATAGGAAGACCAGCAGTTTCAACTGGACCTCTGATTCTCTCAGATACTGAGCCACCAACCAGGCAACATATAGGAGCTGGTCTGAGGCCCCCAATACATATACAACAGAGAACTGACTGGTCTGGCCTCAGTGAGAGAAGAGGTGCCTAATCCTGGAGAGACTTGAGACTTGATGCTGGGGGGGGGGGGACATCCTCTTGAATACAGGAGGGAGGAGGAATAGGAATAATGGACCAGGAGGGGGGCAATGACTAAACTGTAAAAAGAAAAAAAATTGAAGTAATTAAAAAAAAGATATAAAAACATATTCTATTGGACAATGTGCATTAATGATCCCTAGTGTATTAGGATAGTAAAAAGGCGTCCATCTAAGCAAGCTCTACATTCTTCCCATCAACCTTCAGTAAGATGACTTCAGTTCTTAAGGGAGACCTTGTACCAGTGAAAAAGTAATTCCCTTTGTGCTTTCACTATTGATGTTCAAACATGGACACAGTCTAAATGGTGGCAACTGCCTTTGACCACGGGACACTAAAATAAAACATAAAAATAAATCTATCCTTTGAGCTCTCTACACCATGAGTAAAATTTAATTAGGAAAATACATACCTGCCAATTAATGTGTTCTACTCCTCTGATTCTAGCTGGGTGTTATCTTCAGAGAATTGATAAGGTGCATGCTGTTGAGGAAGGCTATAAGTGATTGATAAAAATATTTTAATAATACAGGTTTTAAAATTTAGTAAGTTTTGCAAGCCCTCATTGTTTTGCTCCTCTCAGGTGAACCCAGTTCTACATGTAGAAAAAGCACAAACTAGAAAACAAACTATCATGTTTTGTTGATGTATCCCAAAATTAGAAATAAAGATAAAACTAGAACTGAAATTTAATTAATACAAAATTGGCACAAACTACTGAGAAGACTGTCACATAATAAATAAACATCTACATATATGTATGGAACATTTTACATACTAGATTGGAAATTTGGGGAGAATAGAAAAACATCTTTTCTATGTCAAGTGTAAAGAAGTAGAATAGCTTATAAATGAAATCTCTTTATGGAGCAATGTAAATTAATCTAGATGTTCATAAACTAGCTATCTGAAAATATGTCTTCTTCACGAAGTCTAGCATTTTAATTGGTTGCTTGTATCACTAGTACTAAAATTTTAGTATTCCCTTTTATAAATAACCAGGATAACTGACATATTAGGCAGGTTTTAAGACACAAAGTGAAAAGCTGATATAATTTAAAGTAATTTAAATGCATTTAAAATGAATATTGCGTGTATCCAGTCTTGTGTTGAGGTCTTTGATCCACTTGGACTTGAGTTTTGTGCAGGGTGATAAATACTGGTATATTTGCATTCTTCTCCATGCAGACATTCAGTTACACAAGCATCATTTGCTGAAGATGATTTCTTTAACCCATTGTATGGTTTTGCCTTCTTTGTCAAAAATAAAGTGCCCATAGGTGTGCAGATTGATTTCTATTCCATTGATCAACCAGTCTGTTTCTATAACAACATCATGAAGTTTTTATTACTATTGTTGTCGTTGTTCAAGATTGTTTCAGTCCTCCTGTGGTTTTTGTTTTTCCATATACAGCCGAGCATTGCTCTTTCAAGGTCGGTAAAGAACTGTGTTGGAATTTTGATGGGAATTGCATTGAATCTACTATAAACTGCTTTTGGTAAGATGGTCATTTTCACTATGTTAATCCTACTGATCCATGGGAGATTTTTCCTTCTTCTGATTTTGAAATCTTCCTCAATTATTTTCTTTAGAGACTTGAAGTTCTTGTCATACAAATCTTTTACTTGCTTGATTAGAGTTACACCAAGATATTTTATATTATTTGTGGCTATCATAAAGGGGGTGGGGAATACCAGGGCCAGGAAGCAGGAGTGGGTGGTTTGGGGAGCAAGAAGGGGGAAGGGTATAGGGGACTTTCAGGATAGCATTTGAAATGTAAATGAAGAAAATATCTAATAAAATAATGGAATTTGATGATGGCAATATAAAAAATATAAAGGATGCTATTTCCCTAATTTCATTCTTATTCTCAGCCCATTTATTATCTGTATAAAGGAGGGCTACTAATATATATTTTAGTTATTTTGTATCTAGCCACTTTGCTGAAAGTGTTTATCAGCTGTAAGTATTCTCTGATAGATTTTTGGGGGTCACACACACACACACACACACATATATATATATATATATATATATGTATATATATATATATATATATATATATATATATATATATATATATATACTATCATCTGCAAATAATAATATTTTGATTTCTTCTTTCCAATTTATAATCCCTTGGTCTTCTTTAGTTGTCTTATTGCTCCAGTTAGAACCTCAAGATAGTAATCTTGATTAGAAAATGGGAAATAGCCTTGAATGCATTGATACAGAAGACACTTTCCTGAACAGAACACCAGTGGCTTAGGCTCTCAGATCAACAATTGAAAAATGGGACCTCATGAAACTGAAAAGCTTCTGTAAGGCAAAGGACACTAAATAGTACAAAATGATAGCATACAGATTGGGAAAGTATCTTCACTAACCTTTCATCTGACAGATGGCTAGTACTCAAAATTCAAAATGAACTCAAGAAATTAGACACCAACAATCCAAATAACCAAATTTAAAAATGGATACAGAGCAAAACAGAATTGTCAACAAAGGGATCTCAAATTGCCAAGAAGAACTTAGAGAAATGTTCAAAATCCTTAATCATCATGGAAGTGAAATCAAAATGACCCTGAGATTCCACCTGAGACCTGTCAGAATGGCTAAGATCAAAAACTCAAGAAACAGCATATGCCAGCAAAGGCATAGAACAAAGGAACACTCCTTCATTGCTGGAGGAAGTACGAACATATAACCACTGGAAGAATGGGATAGGAAAGAACATAGGAAATCTATGGGGGTAACCCTATCTCAGATTACTGTCAAAGTTGGATGTAGAGTTTGAAGTGGCTGGCTTCTATAGCCAGACAGGACTTCCAGAGGAGGAAGGAAAATGTCAATCTATTCACAAAACCTTCAACCCCAAATTTGTCTCACCTAAAAGATGTGCAGGAATAAAGATGGAACAGACGCTGAGGGAATAGCCAACCTGTCCTACTTAAGACCCATCCCATGTGAGAGAGCCAATCCCTGACACTATTAGTGATACTCTGTTATGCTTTCAGGCAGGAACCTATAATAACTGTCTCTTAAGAGACTATGAGGTAGATGTAAAGACCCACAGGCAAACATCAGGCAGAGCCTGGGGAGTCTTGTGGAAGAGTGGAAGATAGAAGTGAACAAGCTGAATGGGTCAAGGACACCACATTCAGACCCACAGAGTCAACTAACCTGGGACCATGGGGGCTCATAGAGCCTGGGCCACCATCAGGGAGCATGCAGGAGCAGGAACTAGATCCACTACATTTATAGCAAATATTTATAGCCTGGACTTCATGTGGGGCCCCAAACCAATAGAACAGGGGCTACTATGGTCTCTGTTTCATGTAATTGGATCCTTTACCATATCTGGACTGCCTTGTTGGGCCTCGGTGGGAGATGTGCTTAGTCCTGCTGGGATTAGATGTCCACGGGTGGGGTGGTACCCAAGGGGGACTACCCTTCTCTGAAGAAGATGGAGAAGAGATTTGTAAGGGTAGGACTGGGAAGAGTGGATGGAGGGACTGTCAATCAGGATGTGAATAAAAATTAATTAATTAAATTTAGTTAATTTTGATTAATTAATTAAAATGAAGATCTATTAGATTTAGTTAATTTTGCATTTGTTTTCTAAATCTATAGACCAGTGTTTCTTTAAAAGATTGAAGTTCCAGGAAAGGTTAAGAAGGAGCCCCATTACCAGGATCAACTCTCCCCTGGTAAGAAGATTCTCTGAAAGGCCCGTTTCATTTTAGAAGTTGTGTGAATATTGCTTTCTAATCCATGCAGTTAAGTGGAAAACCGTTGACACTTTTACACCATACAAAGTGTTTTATTTAGGATTTTCATTTCTGTGAAGAGACACAATGACCAAGGCACTCTTATAACAGACATTTCATTGAAACTGTCTCACATTTTCAGAGATTTAGTCCATTATCATCATAGTGGGAACCATGGAGAGAGCATCCAGGCAAACATGGTGCTAGAGCTGCTGAGATTGCTGCATCTTGATCTGAAGGTAGCCAGTCAGGAGGAGACTGGAATTCCACACTGGCATAGGAGACCTCAAAGCCTGTACCCACAGTGACAGAGTTCTTCCAACAAGACCACACCTACTCCAACAAGGCCTCATCTCCTAATAGTGCCATTCCCTAAGGACCAAGCATTCAAACATACGTTTCTATGGAGCCAACCTATTCAAACTACCTCATAAAGTCTCAAATTTAAAAATACAGTCATATAACAATGAGCGAATACTAACCATCAAATTACATCTCTGTAAACCTTTACATGGATTTAGTAATTTTTAATACAAAAAGATGAAGAAACATTGGTCTCATACAAAATATAATTTACATAAATCCATCAATATCTACTATGTTTATTCTAATTACATAGACTTGTGTAACAAATCAACACAACTTCCTGGTGTTAAATTAACTCCAATTTGTTATGTCAGAGTTCTATTGGATGGGAAGTTCTGTATCAAGTCACCTGGTCCTCTCTTCACGGCCTCAGGAGGCTGAAATAAGTAAGTCAACTAGATTCCATCTCACCTGTGGCCCAGGCTCTTCTTAAGTAACTTGGCTGGCAGAATTTGATCTTATTGAGGTTTTACCACTCTGGCTCTTGTGGAAACACACTGTTTCAAGGTATATTGAAGACTATCCATGCTTCTTAGCATTTCTGAATGTTCCATTTCTGAACTGGAGCCGTTTTAAAGTAGTCTCTCTAATTTAGCCAGATGCTTCAACTAAGACAATCTCCTTTCTGTTTAATTTAGAGTTAATTCTTTTGAGATGTTAGTTCTGCCTTTAAAATCTCTTTATCTTCACCATGTAAAACAATAAAATTGGAAGTCGTGTGTCTATATGTTTCGTCATGTCTTTGGGGAAGATATGGGGTGTGAAGATCAGTAGTAAAAATTATGGAGGACCCTGTAGACTTCTCCCTGTGTCCTTGCCTGTCCAGGTATTTGGAAAGCTGGTTTCATGATGAGCTCATGAAGATAATAATTACATCATAGTTACTATTAAGTCAGTGGCACAGCTGGATTTTCTGTTAAAAAGGTCTAGAGATGATCATTAAAGCCTATCAAGAATTAAGAAATGCAAAGGACTTGGGAGTTAAGAATAGTCTAGTACAATATTTTCCTAGTTTAAATATCATTACTTTGTTGAGCGAACCGGAACTAGATGGTTTAAATGGCTAGTGACTTAGTGCCATAATGGAGTCATCTAGATATTTGGCTATGCTTTACAATACCAGAATGACTGCCCTTTTACTGGTAAGTGCAGTGTACCAGCAGCTATAGGATATATTCCTACAATGCCATGTCTCAATCTATTGCTTCCAAGTCCCAGGTTCACCTTTTATGGCTACATTGTGAAAGTGAAGCTGAGCTCTTTGGCTGAGCCCTCTATTTTTCTTTCAGCACCTTGTGCTGAGGTTTTGTCAATACAGTCTTGTGGAGAATCATTGCAATAGGCTGAGGTACTGCTTTCAAGGTCTGACTAAGTTGCCTACCCCCATTCCATCTCTCTCCCTTCCTCTCTTCTCTTTTCCTATTCTGCCCCCTCTCTTTATCTTTCTATAGCACAGACAGTTTCTTCAGCACCAGAATCCCTGAAGTGTCTCCAGTGTCCAGTTCCTACAGAACAGAATAGCTGACAGACTCCAGAAGCCGCATGGTCTCCTTGTGGCTAGCTTTACTCAGTTCTCCAGATGGTAGATGTCTTACAAGTGCGGCCTGCTAGGCAACACAGTGCTGTTTAGTGAATGGGGCTGAAAGTACACTTTCTTCAGCATGGTCTCTAGGCTAAAACCCATAGCTAAGAGTCAAGGTGTCTTCCACGGGAGTCTTGTTACAACATTGGAGGTGGAAGCTATTCCATTGATATTCATTTGGCCTCCTGTTTATCATTATTAACTAACAAATCATTGTTCTAACTTTCCACTACAGCTAATAGTTCTCTATATATAGCATTCCCATTCTAACTACTGTGAGTTTTCTCTGTTGGATGCAATAGGATGTACTGTTATCTGGTGGCTAAAAAGATTCATATTGATCTCTCATCTGTTATACCGCCTCAAACTTTCACTGAACATCTATTAGGTACCATATCTGTGTCAAATACTGAGGTTACAGAGCTAATAGCATAAAAACAAGTTCTGTCCTTATCACTAACAAAGTTCAATCCCATGTGCAAACATAATATACAATTAAAAGAGTAGTTGAGTTCTGATAGAGGCATAGCCTCTCTCCTCTGAATCAGGAGGAAAGGGGAGAGTATTGTAGAAAGCTTACAGTGAGTCATGTGGGAAACCATGTGGTATGTTCACTAAACTGAAAATCAGAAACAGATAGTTTCAAAGGGTAATGTGAAGAAAGCTTGTTCTAGAAATATATTCTTGGATTTATTTTTCAGACATGAGAAGATTTCTGCTCTCAAGTTATGTTGACTGCAATTAATAACAACCTTAAGAACTTAGACAATTCTAAGTGTGCTAACCTATTTTCGTATGATCATAAAACAAAATCAATGTCTCTAATAGAATTACCTCTGCTGTGCCCTGTCACTTCCATAATTGTGTGTTATTCTTAGGATAACTGTAGAAGGACGAGTTTGCTCTATGTTTTTTTTTCTAAGTTTCTTTTTAAAACTTTACTCCATACACAGAATTAGGTGTAATCTGGCGAAATGGCATTAAATGAATCCTCTAACTTATTTGATCCTTTCTACATCAAAGGCTCATGTGCTCACTTATGTATCAATCATTAACAATCATTGCCTTATCCACTTTGGTCCACAAAATTTTCTTCAGTTATGAATCATTTCACAATTTTTTACTTTATGAGTCTCTAATAGAAGTCCCTCTGACATACCTGCATTCAGGTCACCTTAGTGTGATCTCACAGCCTTAACCAACCATAGTGGAGATCAATGCAAGGATGATCAGATGAAAATAACCTGTTGACATGTGTGTCTGCAGATGCGTGCTTTTCAAGTAGCCAATGGCCAACTATAATTTAAAAACTACTACACATGTCTTTTAATGCTTTTTGGTTTTACTTTATACTTCTCTCAGATCCCAAATTTGAGCTGCTGTTTGTAATTTGGCATAAAGGCTTCTAAATACAAATGGATGTATATTAAGTAGTAAATACTGTAGTAGGTACAATAGTTTACTTCAGCTAGCATGCAGAATAGGTATGCATAACCCCTTCACATAGACTTACAGATAAAAAAACTAAGACAGAATGTGAAAAACTGGAATCTGAATGCAAATTTCTCCCTTATAATTTTTATACAACAAACCTTGATCATATACCAACTTTTCCCAACTCCTACCCATCCCCTACCCACCCAGTATCATGTTCTGTTTCTCTTAAAAAAAAAAAAAGACTCTGCTTTGTGTTGGCCAACTACTCCAGAGAATGGGCTTGCCCTGGAGGGTGGTTGAGATAACCAGTGATAACTCCATTAAGAATACTGATTTTCCCTTCCCAAGAACCTATCATTTACAAATAGCTTTCCAATTACAGGAGGAATTTTGTGCCTACAGGACCTGAGTTCCATTCCCAGCACCACATAATGGCTTATAGCCATCTGTAACCCCATTTACAGGGGGAAACAGGGTCCTTTTCTGGATTCTGCTGTCCCCAGGGAAATTGGAAATACATTTATTCAGGCTAGTAACCGCACACATAAAATAAAATAAAAAATGTCTTTTGGTCTCAGGCCTTTCTATTTTGATTTTCATTAAAAATTGTTAAAAGATCTTGATATACTTTTTAGTACCAACGTAAATACTATATGCTAGATTTGTCATTGGAAACTGGAGAATCAGCCAGCAGCAGACAGAGCTAGGACTAATGCAGAATGAGAAGAGTTCCCATTAGAATGTGGTCATGTTTTGCTGCCCACTGAAACCACAGAGCCTAGTCTCTTCTGTGTCAGGAACATATTCTCTCTCTCTCTCTCTCTCTCTCTCTCTCTCTCTCTCTCTCTCTCTCTCTCTCTCTCTCTCTCTCTCTGTCTCTCTCTCCTGTGTGTGTGTGTGTGTGTGTGTGTGTGTGTGTGTGTGTGTGTGTGTGTGTGTGTGTGTTTAACTTCTGGCAAAGAGTCAGCTGTGCTTTCTCAGGGTGATAGCTGATAGCATATATAATCTGGGATTTTTTTTTTTTTAATGGGGCAGCTGTGGCTATTTTTCTTCTTGTTTTGGGCTATATCCCAGGCAATTGTCATTCTTTCAACAAGTCTCCTAATAGTTATTTCTAAAGACACAGAAAATATTAATTTCTAAGCTTTCATTTGCTCCGCATTGCCCTTGGCACAGAGAGCAATGGGAAACATACTTTCAAAAGCATCTAAGTGTGAACTCAAGCTGGAAACTCTTAATCCATTAAGGAAACATGGGAATGATTTAGAGGGGCACAGATCAACACCTAAGGAACACACAACCTGACGGAGAGATCAAGAGTGATATCACGAAAGATGGGGAGGTAAATGGATGGTTTTCTGAAAAGAGTCGTGGGGCTAGGGTAAGGCATGATCAAAGGGGAGCAGAGCTAATGGCTTTAAAGCCTCTGGTAAATTAATGAGAACGCTGGTCTAGGTCCCCTCATAAATAGCTACGTCAACTACCAAGACTTGTCCTGCCTTTCCCTCACAGCCAGAAAACAAGACTCAAGCTCTGATGTGGGTCAACAGCACTGTGTGATTTACAATATAACTCTCTTCTCAGTGTGTTTATGTTTTCTTTTCCACAGCATAAAGTACGATGTATTTTGTCTGCATCTATTCTTTCAATACTCTTTATTTGGTTATTTACTATTCAACTTCATGTAGAGTCCTGCATGGTGTTCATTGACTTTCCTTTTTCAGCTATATAGCTATGACATGTTCTAACCAGGTGGTCACAGTCAGTGCCACCAAAATTCTGGTCTCTCTCTCTCTCTCTCTCTCTCTCTCTCTCTCTCTCTCTCTCTCTCTCTGATACTTTTCTTTTTAATTTTAATTATTTTATTTATTTACATTCCAGTCATTACCCCTCCCCTTGGTCCTCCTTCCCACAGTTGCTTAACCCATATCATTCTCTTCCTTGCCTCAAGTCTCTTCAGGATTAAGCACATCTTCTCCCACCGAGGCCAGACCAGGCAGACCTCTGCTATATTATGTAAGTTCCAGGGGCCTCAGACCAGCCATGTATGCTCCTGGTTGATGTTCCAGTTTCTGGGAGATCCTTGGGGTCTGGGTCAGTTGAGACTGCTGGTCTTCCTATGGGGTCTCTCTCCCCTTCAGCTTCTTCAATGCTTCCCCTAATTCAACCATAAGGTTCCCTGACTTCAGTCCAAGGTTTGGGTATAAGTGTCTGCGTCTGTCTCAGTCAGGTGCTGGTAGGGCCTTTCAGGGGACATCCATGCTAGGCTCCTGTCTTTAAGCACATCTTAGCATCAGTAATAGTGCCAGGCTTTGGTGCCCCGCTATGAGATGGATCTTAAGTCGGGCTGGTCATTGGATTGCTTTTCCTTCAGTCTCTTCTCCATTTTTGACCCTGTAGTTCTTTTAGACAGGAACAATTCTGGGTCAGAGTTTGATTGTGGGTTAATAACCCAGTCCCTCCACTTGAGGCCCTGTCTATCTACTGGAGGTGGTGTCTTTGAGTTCCCTCTCCCCAGTGTTGGGCATTTTGGCTAAGGTCATGCCCGTTGAGTCCTCAGAGTCTCTCACCTCCAAGGTCTATGGTACTTTCTAGAACCCCCAGCCCCTAGGGTGCTTATTTCCATCCATTCCCTTGGCTTTCTGGGCTTCTCTCTACTCGATATCCAAGTACCTGGTCTTATTTCCCTTTTCCCCTCCTCCTCCCCTCTTCCACTTACATTCCTCCCTCCCTTTGCCTCCCATTATTATTTTTCCCCCTTCTAAGTGGGATTGAAGCATCTTCACTTGGGCCTTTCTGCTTGTTACACTTCTTATAGTCTGGGGACTGTATCTTGGGTATTCTGTAATTTTTGGCTAATGTCCACTTATAAGTGTATACATAGAATCCATGTCTTTGGGGATCTGAGTTCAGGATGATATTTTCTAGTTCCACCCCATTTGTCTGCAAAATTCATGATGCACTCATTTTAATAGCTAAATAGTATCACATTGTGCAAATGAGCCACATTTTCTGTATCCATTCTTCACTTGAAGGACATCTGTGTTGTTTCCAGCTTCTGGATATTACAAATAAAACTGCTATGAACATAGTGGAGCATATGTCCTTGTGGTATGGTGAAGCATCTTTTGGTATATGCCCAAGAGTGGTATAGCTGGGTCTTCAGGTAGAGAACTATTACCAATTTACTGAGGAATCACCAGATTGATTTCCAGAGTGGCTGTACCAGTTTGAAATCCCAACAGCAATGGAGAAGTGGTCCTCTTTCTCCACATTGAATATTTATAAAATACAATTTTAGAATGGCTAATCTATT
Source organism: Mus musculus (assembly GCF_000001635.26). Classification (NCBI taxonomy): domain Eukaryota; kingdom Metazoa; phylum Chordata; class Mammalia; order Rodentia; family Muridae; genus Mus; species Mus musculus. Next base: position 128,474,297 of record NC_000069.6, on the reverse strand, counting down.
AGAGAACAAACATGAACAAAAATATATATGAAAATAATGTCATTAGCCAAATGAATTTTTATTTCATCTTCATGATGGTCATTAATAGTTTTCATATTTATTTATTTTATTATCTTATGTTAATGAATGTTTGCCTATATATGAGTGTGAGTGTGTGTGTGTGTGTGTGTGTGTGTGTGTGTGTGTGTGTACACGAGTGTGTATGTATGTAACTGTGTTTGTATGGTGTACATGTGTGTCTCTGTGGTATACGTGTGTGTGTGTGTGTGTGTGTGTGTGTGTGTGTGTGTGTTATATGCATGCCTGGTGTCTGTGAAAGTCAGAGGAGGGCCTCAAATTCTCTGAGACTGGAGTGACATACGGTTTTGAGCTGTGAGTAAAACCCAGATCCTTTGCAAAAGCAATAATCAGCTTAACCATTAAGCCAACTCTCCAGCCTGAACACCATCATATTATGCAATCTTGTTTGAGAGCACTGGTCATTTCTACCGGAAATTAACTTAGGTAAATAAATTGACTAGTAATATCTTGTCTATGGCTTTGTGCATTTAGCTAGCTCCCCTAAAAAATTTAAAATGTCAGTTAAAGACATAAACTTTTTCTATAGTATAAATTAATTTTTAAAGAAAAGTTAAACTAATGATTCCTTTAGACAGGAAAAAGGCTCCAAAAATGATGCATTGTTTTTTCATTTTTCTCCTATAACATAAATTCATTCAATTTGCATCATTTTTTGGCATCTAAACTCATGCAAATGATGTTTTTGTTTAGGTTATCATATTTATTATCAATAGGTCATAATACTTATATTGGAATATCAAATTCATTTGAATTTTACAACTTTTTGCTTCTTTAATTTATCGGGCAGTTAATTAATTTACTTAAAAAGAAAGAACTGGGTGTTGAGCATACAGACAGATCCACTGCAAATCTAACCTCCCATTAACTCTCTACAACTCTTAAGGATGCCAGAGGTTCATAGATGTATTTAAGTTAACAGCAACGTAACTTATTCGAACTGATCAATATAAGCAAGAGAGTCCACAGAGTTCTTCTATGTGATAAAGTTGAACTTCTAATTTAAATTCATTCAAGTCTGGTTGCCTGGGAATTCTCCAAGAGTCAAGTAGAGAGAAACCTCTTAGACAGGTGCTAAGGGGACTGCTGCACATTTCCTTATGACCACACACTGGTTATCAGAATGAACCCTGATATTAAAGTGATAAGCTGTGGAAAGCCTTAGTGAAAATGTTCATTAAGCTAAGATTGTAAGAGCTCGAGGTGGCGAATGGCTCCAAGGAAGCATCGTCTTCCAGACACATTAAGGCTGATGCATATATGAAGTGATGAAGACTGTTGAAAAGGCATGCCGGACCTGTACAGGTTCAAGTCAGAGGAAATCCCAGAACAGAGAAAAGGAAGGGGACACACACACACACACACACACACACACACACACCCATCTCTAACCAAGAAGCTACTTGCAATTGATTCCTGCTGGAGGGAGAAAGCAACTTTTCTCCAATAGAGTGTCACTGGGTGTATCAACCACACTCCAGGGCTAGCCCCACACCCAAGAGTAGCTGGCTAACACAAAACAGACTCCACGTATTTTTCTGTGCTTTCTCTCTTGCTTTGTTTTGTTTTGTTTTTTGTCTTATTGGGTTATTTGTTGTTACTGTTGTTAGGTTGGTTGGTTTTAGGTTTATTTTTGTTGTTGTTGTTTAGAGAAAGAAAATTAAGTTGGGTGAGTGAAAGTGGGGGGAGCAAGAAGGGAATTGGAGGAGGGGGAAGACTACAATCAAGATCTACTGTATGAAAACTGTTTAAAATAAACGTGAACAAAGAAGTTCATTCAGGTACAATCTTTAAATGTATCAACTAATTCAAATAATATAAACATCACTCCATTCATTGTTTTGCAATAGAAATTACCCTAAAAATATAAACTAGGATGTTATCCAGTTAAAAAAAAAAAGAATCACAAATAATGTATCTACTTATTAAAACCAGCCTTTCATTGTCAGTTGTGATCATTGTGGCATTCCATTTCATATCCACAAATTTAAATCAGTTCACTGAACACAGTAGGCATTTACAACTCAGGAATGTGTCTTGTAACCATATTTTTCCTAAATATAAAAGGTGTCAATCCATTTTCCTCTCTCTCTCTCTCTCTCTCTCTCTCTCTCTCTCTCTCTCTCTCTCACACACACACACACACACACACACACACCTGAATTGACATATTCCCCAAAATAATCCACTTCAAACCAACAGTAACATCTCACTTCAATCAATTGCAGACAGGACTGTAAATTAAATTCCTATATAATTTACAGTCAAAATTCCAGAAAAGAAAAGCACTTGTTTCCTGAATTGCTGGAAGTTTACAAGACCAAGTAGAATACAGGAGGGTTTCCTGAGCAAAACACATATTTCCCTTACTGTATAACTTCACTGGGGATAGCCTCATAGAAGGGGTTAAATTTGAATACTACCATGGAAAATGTACAACTTGGAAATTGCCTTTCAAATAACCTGCAGTGATACAGTCACCTTAAATTAAAGCCTATCTTTGTTTCTCCCCTAAGTCATATGCCTTCATGATTCTGACTTGAAGTGAACATATGTGAAGTTATTTGAATTAGAAGTATGATCTAATACCCGAATACCAGATCTGATGCTACCAAGCACAGCGTGTTAATCCCTTTTGTGATATTCACTCCCTTAGTGGCCTAAGGCAAAAGTCTTTGTCTAGGTTTCAAAGAAATATAAAAGTACGTGGAAATGTGGAAATGGTGTGCACCCTCCCAAGCTCTCTACCTCAATCAAAGCGAGAAACTTCCTTGAGATTCAGTTCACGTTTGAAAGGAAACTTAGAAGTGGTGTCTGTAGGCAAATAAAATTCTTGAAGCCTTCTTCTCACCTGAGTATATGTGAAACCCTCCCAAGCAGCTCCAGGCAAGTTGAGGAAGGATTCTCAAGGAGACACTGACCCCTGGAGGCAGAGAGGTCTGCCTTTTGGACAGATCTTGTCTATTGTAATTTCAGAGAAACTAAGTAATAGACTGACAAGAAGGAGGATGAGATCTGTGGCCAATCCCATTGCATACCCACTCTTCCTGTTCCCCCTTTCTCCCGTATCCTCTCAAATATTTGTAGAAGACATATCAAGGTCACAAATGCTGGATCACAGATTTTTCTGAAACCATACACCGCAGTGTCTAAGCTAAGATTGCTTCTTTTGCCCTCGTCTTGGAGCAGAAGTGGGTGTTGCTCAACACTAAGCAAAAGAAGATGGAAAAAGACTAAAAGAAAAATATAATTCATAATGTTATTTAGTATATTTTACAAAGGTTAAATAAATTGCACGAAGGCCCAAAATTAGCAGAACACAAGAAAGTTAATTGAAGATCCATCAGAAATGTTATGGATGAAATAAAAGTTTTGAAACATCCAGACTCAAATGAAAGTAAAAAAAGAGCACTGTGTGACAAGTCTCAGTTACAGTTTGTTTTTGTTGTTGTTGTTGTTGTTGTTGTTGTTGTTTTTAATACAAACCCCCAACTTTGATCCCTGTATCATCATCTTTGGGTGACTTTATGCTTTTATTCAAAAAGCTCTATAAACATCATTGACTTCATACAATAAAGATGGAGAAGAGGCTGCTTGCCCTGAATCCTAGATAATTTTCTGTGTCTGAGATAAACACCATGAACAAAAAAAAGCAACTCTGGGAAGAAAAGAGTTTATTCAGCTTGCAGGCTCATCACCGAGACAGGGCAGGTCTGAAGCTCAAGGCAGGAACTGGAGGCAGGGCCAGAAGCAGAGGCAGTGATAGACTGTTTCTTCCTGAACTACTCTCTGTGGCTTGCTTGGCCTGATCCTTTATACAACCTAGGATTTCTTGTATAGGAGTGGTGCTCTCTAGAGAGGGCAGGGTCCTCCCACATCAATCATCAATCAAGAAAATGTGACACAGCGATGGCCGCAGGACAATCTGATGAAGGCACGTTCTTAACCATTATTCTCCCTTCCCTGATATGCCTAGGTTTGTGTCCAATTGAAAAAAACAAACAAAATCTAACCATGTGACTAACAGCTTTGGGCAAAAGGTAGTCTACATGAGCAGGCTTGAACCTCCATGAGATTTCTTTCCTCCTACAATGGCACAAAGTAAAATAATTTAAGACCCTGAATAGTGCTAATGGACATTGTTCCTGGAAAAACATGGCTCAAGCACTTGATGGATTACTTTCATCGTAATGGCAATGAATGTTTCATATGAAAGAGGCTTTGGTTTTAGTTCTGATCATTAACTTTTTGCAGATGTATTAAACGCCAGGTAGGCACATATTTTCTCTAATAATTCAGCATAAAAATATTTACCCTCACCACCAGAAAACCAAAGAGCATGAATTAGGAGGAAAAGCAGTGCTCCCTGAGATGGCTCACATCATCTACTCAATATGCTAAATCGGATTTGCTTAAGGCGTTCTACATGATTTTGTTTTATTAGTTTCCAAATGGGTGCTTGTCCATTGAATACCTATGCTTAGTACTACAACATCAGAAAATGAACAGCAAAAGAAAGCCGTTGAGATTTACTAGAGACTGTATTCGAGCCTACCATGCTTTCTTTACATCTACACTCTGCTCCCGGGGAAGACCGTCTTTACACTGGGACACGGAGGTGAAAAACCACGAAAGGTAACCTTCACATTCTCACCTCTAAAACGTGCGTGCCTTTTATATATCTCTAAGCTCTTACCTCAAAACCTTAAGTTTATCTCAACGTTCCTATGCCTTTAGTTTCTCTGCCCTACAATTTAAATCAGTCTCACTTAATTAATCTCATCTTTTTTTTTTTTTTTAAAAAATCTTCTGATGACAAAAGCAATTATAATTGATCATTGATACCAATAATATGGTCATAAAAAATTTTAAAGCAAAGTTCATTACAAAGAAAAACAATAATTTCACCACCAAAGATACCCGCTTTTAGCATTTTAGCTTATTATTTGGCTTAGCTGAGCATACAAACTATATTTATTTCCATAGTTTCTGTTGTCACATAACATAAGTCTGTTGTAAACTTCTGTTTTGTGTTGCTTCTGTGTTTTTAATCATCTCTCTTTTTTTTTATTGTTCGAGTATCTCATACATGCATATAGTGTGGTTTGACTAAATCTACCCCCTTTTCGCTTTTCTCCTATTCTTCCATTTTCCTTCCCAACTTTACTTACTCTATTTAAAATATATATATAATTTCATTTAGTGCCCCCTGTATGCACCCTTGAGGAGACTATATACTGGAGCATGGTAGAGTCCCATTGAACATAGACCTGAAGAAAACTGACTCACTCTGTCTCAGCAGCCATCAATTGTTAAGAGTTCCTCAGATAATGCTAGAACTTTATTGGTCATCCTTTATTCTTGTTAGTATTCTGAAGGACTTGATCTTATCCAAGTCTTGGGAATGTGGTCTTAACCACTGGAAACCCATGTGATGTCCCTGTCATTTTTAGTAACTGCAACTGTTCTTCTGCAGATATTCTTCTACTTCTGGATCTTTCAATATTTTGACTCGCTCTTCAATGATGATTCTTGAATCCAGCAGAAGAGAAACTATGATATAGATGTTCCATTTAAAGCTGAGCACCCCATGATCTCAGATTCTCTGCATACTGGCCAGTGGTTGCTCTCTGTATTAAACAGTATATACAGCAAAATTACTGTAATGAGAGTTTGAAGAAGCACTAGTATATGAATATAAGGTAAGAATTCTGGTACAGTTTACTACTATATGCTTTTAGCAAACTAATAACATTAAGTTCTGCCCTAAGACCTCAGATCTAGGCAACTATGGAGTTTTAGTCTGATTATATTCTCAGTCATGGTTTCTGTCCCGTGGAACATGCATAAATTCCAGTCAGATCATGATTGCTTCTTACTATAATACCCTTGCTACTATTGTATCAAGAGCATAAATTGAAAATAAAAGGGATCATAAATTGCCATGGAAGTAAGTTATTTTAAATTCCAGGGTTAATAGCTAAGTAAGAGTGTATAGTTCACTTGTTTCTCCTGGTTGCACACATAGAGACATCCAGCCCTATGAAAGCCAGCCAATATGGATTGAGTTTCCAGAACCCTGCATCAAAGCTATAGGTTAGTAAAGTTCCCCCTAACTCTCATATTTATGTCTTACTTTCTATGTTTGACTATTTTGATTACGGGGGTAGGAAATAAAGGTTATAATTTCTAAAATTTTATTTTCCTAGTGTACAATTTCTTTTTTTAAATTAGATATTTTCTTTTTTTTTTCCATTTTTTATTAGGTATTTAACTCATTTACATTTCCAATGCTATACCAAAAGTCCCCCATATCCACCCACCCCCACTCCCCTGCCCACCCACTCCCCCTTTTTGGCCCTGGTATTCCCCTGTACTGGGGCATATAAAGTTTGCAAGTCCAATGGGCCTCTCTTTCCAGTGATGGCCGACTAGGCCATCTTTTGATATATATGCAGCTAGAGTCAAGAGCTCCGGGGTACTGGTTAGCTCATAATGTTGTTCCACCTATAGGGTTGCAGATCCCTTTAGCTCCTTGGCTACTTTCTCTAGCTCCTCCATTGGGAGCCCTATGATCCATCCATTAGCTGACTGTGAGCATCCACTTCTGTGTTTGCTGGGCCCCGGCATAGTCTCACAAGAGACAGCTACATCTGCGTCCTTTCAATAAAATCTTGCTAGTGTATGCAATGGTGTCAGCGTTTGGATGCTGATTATGGGGTGGATCCCTGGATATGGCAGTCTCTACATGGTCCATCCTTTCATCTCAGCTCCAAACTTCGTCTCTGTAACTCCTTCCATGGGTGTTTTGTTCTCAAATCTAAGGAGGGGCATAGTGTCCACACTTCAGTCTTCATTCTTCTTGAGTTTCATGTGTTTAGCAAATTATATCTTATATCTTGGGTATCCTAGGTTTGGGGCTAATATCCACTTATCAGTGAATACATATTGTGTGAGTTTCTTTGTGAATGTGTTACCTCACTCAGGATGATGCCCTCCAGGTCCATCCATTTGGCTAGGAATTTCATAAATTCATTCTTTTTAATAGCTGAGTAGTACTCCATTGTGTAGATGTACCACATTTTCTGTATCCATTCCTCTGTTGAGGAGCATCTAGGTTCTTTCCAGCTTCTGGCTATTATAAATAAGGCTGCTATGAACATAGTGGAGCATGTGTCCTTCTTACCTGTTGGGGCATCTTCTGGATATATGCCCAGGAGAGGTATTGCTGGATCCTCCGGTAGTACTATGTCCAGTTTTCTGAGGAACCGCCAGACTGATTTCCAGAGTGGTTGTACAAGCCTGCACTCCCACCAACAATGGAGGAGTGTTCCTCTTTCTCCACATCCTCGCCAGCATCTGCTGTCACCTGAATTTTTGATCTTAGCCATTCTGACTGGTGTGAGGTGGAATCTCAGGGTTGTTTTGATTTGCATTTCCCTGATGATTAAGGATGTTGAACATTTAGTTCATATTGTTGTTCTAACTATAGGGTTGCAGACCCCTTCAGCTCCTTGGGTACTTTCTCTAGCTCCTCCATTGGGGGCCCTGTGTTTCATCCTGTGAGCATCCACTTCTGTATTTGCCAGGGACTGGCATAGCCTCACTTGAGACAGCTATATCAGGGTCCTTTCAGCAAAATCTTGCTGGCATATGCAATAGTGTCTGGGTTTGGTGATTATGGGATGGATCCCCGGGTGGGGTAGTCTCTGGATGGTCCATCCTTTCATCTTATCTCCAAACTCTGTCTCTGTAACTCCTTCCATGGGTGTTTTGTTCCCTATTCTAAGGAGGAATAAAGTATCCACTCTAATGAAGTATCTACACTTTGGTCTTCATTCTTCTTGAGTTTCATGTGCTTTGTATCTTGTATTTTGGGTATTCTAAGTTTCTGGGCTAATATCCACTTATCAGTGAGTACATATCATGTGAGTTCTTTTGTGATTGGGTTACCTCACTCAGGATGATGCCCTCCAGGTCCATCCATTTGCCCAAGAATTTCATAAATTCATTGTTTTTAATAGCTGAGTAGTATTCCATTGTGTAATTGTACCACATTTTCTGTATCCATTCCTCTGTTGAGGGACATCTGGGTTCTTTCCAACTTCTGGCTATTATAAATAAGGCTGCTATGAACATAGTGGAGCATGTGTCCTTATTACCAGTTGGAACATCTTCTGGGTATATGTCCAGGAGAGGTATTGCTGGATCTTCCAGTAGTACTATGTCTGAATCCAAGAACACATCAAAATGATCATCCATCATGACCAAGTAGGCTTCACCTCAGGGATGCAGGGATGGTTTAATATATGGAAATCCATCAACGTAATTCACTATATAAACAAACTCAAAGACAAAACCACATGATCATCTCGTTAGATGCTGAGAAGGCATTTGACAAAATCCAACACCCATTCATGATAAAAAGTCTTGGAAAGATCAGGAATTCAAGGCCCATACCTAAACATAATAAAAGTAATCTACACCTAACCAGTAGCCAACTTCAAAGTAAATGGAGAGAAACTCAAAGCAATCCCACTAAAATCAAGGACTAGACAAGGCTGCCCACTTTCTCCCTACCTATTCAATATAGTACTTGAAGTCCTAGCCAGAGCAATTAGACAACAAAAGGAGATCAAGGGGATACAAATTGGAAAGGAAGAAGTCAAAATATCACTATTTGCAGATGATAAGATAGTATATATAAGTGACCCTAAAAATTCCACCAGAGAACTCCTAAACCTGATAAACAGCTTTGGTGAAGTAGCTGGATATAAAATTAACTCAAACAAGTCAATGGCCTTTCTCTACACAAAGGATAAATGGGCTGAGAAAGAAATTAGTGAAACAACACCCTTCACAATAGTCACAAATAATATAAAATACCTTGGTGTGACTCTAACAATTTCTATTTTAACCATGTATGTGGAAGCTTGAGAACATTTTTAGTCATAAGCTTAGTATAATAATTTAGCGTAATTCAAATGCACACTATGCAAACTTTATATGTAAGTCTTTTGATTTCTTTACTTTTCAATGCACAGAGAATATTTTCCCATGAGTCCTGGGTGAGAATCTGAAATGAAAAGAACTTTTATCTTATAAACATGCCCCATCCCAGCACAGTTCCACTACAGAGCCATCTTCAACTTGGGGTTATTAGGTTCCTACAGAAGCATCTTCCTGTGTGGCTCAATCAGGAACTCTATGCAGCAGCCTTGGTACTTGGGGGTTCTGCATCTATCAGTTCCTCCATTTTGATTTCCTCTGCTGAATTGATTTCAAGCATACCTTTCTGTAAATTACTGAAAAACAAAACAAAACAAACAAACAAACAAACAAACAAAAACCTCTGACTTTGAATTTCTTTAGAGTGCCAAGCACATTAGAAGAAGCTATTGCCTCCAATGTTATTGGATATTTTGGGGCCATGTGTCCATCTGTGACTCTATTTATGATTTGGAACTTGAATTGTTTGGCTATCTGTTAATTTGGAATGCAAACTGTTAGGCAGAGACTAGGTTGGTCCTCTAAAAACTCATGGAATTTAAGGCAGGAAGATACTTTTGGAAAAAATCATTAAGAGATAATTGCAGGCAGGTTAAATATTGAATGTCTGGAGCTTTTATATTTGCATGTATAGTTTCATGCTTAGTGACTAAAGACAAAAATATTTATGATCCTGGCCTTTTAATTTAGACCTCAATAGTGTCAACATCCAAACGCTACAGCCCAAGTGTTTTCACTTCCCTGTAGAGTTAGAGCCCATGAGCATTGTCTATACTGTCCACTAGGGCTCTTACATCAGTGTGCTCTGGATTTGTATTGCTACAATGTTGAGTTTCATCTGATTGGAAAGTAAAAGAAGTAGCAGAGAAAATTAATATCTTACTCCAGATCCCAGTTCAGCCTGATAGTTACACTCTCATCCTTAATTGTACCTGAGGCAAAAAGTTCAGTTATTTAGTCCTTGAAGAATCAATATTGTTGGCCTTTAAGATATATTGATTTAATGAATCACACAGAGGAGTCTCTGAAAGTTTTCTGCTAAGGCTCTAACATGTTAGAATTGGATGTCATATCATCTGCACTCTAATGAAGAGTTTAACATTTAGTCAACATGTTGCCATCATGTCATGAAGATTATAGGCTTCATTGTCTAGAAGTCAGAGATGCTCACTGACCACACCTATATGGGAAGGGAAGGAGGGACCAAGGTAGGAAAGAGAAGAGGGAGAGGAAGAGGGGAACATGATCAGGTATTGGTTGGGGAAAAAGGACTGAAGTCCAAAGGGCCAGAAGAATGGAAACAGGCAACAATAGAAGGTAGGATGCGGGGGTGGGGGGACCCTCCAGAATGTGTCAGAGACCTGGGAGGTGAGAGACTCTCAGGACTCAAAGAGAGGGATCTTAGATGAAATGCCCAACAGTGGGGAGAGGGAACTTGTAGAGCCCACCTCCAGCAGGAAGACAGGTCATCAAGTGAGGGAGGGGGTAGCATCCCAGTTAAAACTCAGACCCATAATTGTTCCTGTCTGAAAGAACTGCAGAGGCAAAAATGGAGAAGAGCCTGAGGAAAAGGAAGTCCAGCAACAGACCCAAAGTGAGATACAGCTCAAGGGGAGGCCCTGAGACCTGACACTATTACTGAGGTTATGGAGCGCTCACACAATGGGGCCTATCATAACTGCACTTTGAAAGATTGACCCAACAAGCAGCTTATATAATCAGATGCAGATATTTACACTCAACCAATGGACAGAAGCTACTGACCCCTGTGGTCGAATTAGGGGAAAGCTGGAAGAGGCTGAGGAGGAGAGCAACCCTGTAGGAGGACCAGTAGTCTCAACCTGGACCCCCAAGATCTCTCAGATACTGAGCCACCAACCAGGCAGCATACACTGGCTGATATGAGGTCCCCAACACATATACAACAGAGGACTTGCTGGGTCTGCACTCAGTCAGAGAAGATTCATCTAACCCTCAAGAGGCTGGAGTCCCCAGGGAAGGGGAGGTCTGCTAGGGCAGGGGTGGGTTGGGGGGACATCCTCATGGAGATGAAGGGGTGGGGGAGGAGGTATGGGATGAGGAACCGTCAGAGGGTGGATTGGGAGGGAGATAAAATCTGGAGTGTAAACCAAAATAAGTAAATAGATAGATAGATAGATAAGTAAAAGTTTTAAAAATGAAATGAAATAATGCAAATATATAGCTCACCTTCTTATCAATCTAGAAGCTAAGAGTAGGGGAGAATTGTCTTCTCTAAGATCTAAAATACCGTGACTTGACAAAAATAATGAGGTTGTGGACAAAGAAAGAAAGATAGGTTTGTGCTATAACAGTGCTAATTAGACAACGTAGAGGTGCTAAATGTAAATCAGAGTTGTTTCAAGAAGGAATCCTCTGTTGCTTGTTACTGTGCTGCAACGAGAAAACAGAGAAGCCACAAAGATACAGACAACCATGGAAGTAGAATGTAGTAGTAACTATGGGCAGAAACCACTTATCGGAAAAAAGGCTTGTTTTGACAAACAGTTTCAAAGAGCTCATTCTTTGTATCCTCCAGGTCATGACCAAGCTGCTCATTCATGGTAGTATGAGAATGAGGTGGAGATGGTGCCTAGGGTGAAGAACCAAGAGGCACAAAGAACATCAGAACCCAGGTCTGTGCTATCATCTTCTTCAGCATGTATCTAACAACCCACTTCCACCTGTGCCCTATTGCCTAAAGTTTCCACAGCCTGACAATATATCACCACCAGCTGGGAAACTGGAGCTTGAAACATATTTCTCTAGAAGGGCATCCAAGCCATAGCACAAAGTAAGATGGATGCTCTAAGATATTCAGCTCATTGGCTGTTTGGGGGATAATCACAGTGGCAAGGATCCAGAGGGTGTCAACTGTGTGAGTTAAAGCATTAGAAAGAAATGTTGAATGGTGTAGAGAAATGAGAGAAAGGCTTTCAGTCTGAAAATAGAACATAAAAATAACTCCAACGGAAAAAATCATGAGAATTTCTTCATAGTCAATGTAGTTGTTGATTTCTCTTCAAAAGTTATAGCTCTTCTGCCCTAACCTCATTCTAGCTGCTTACAAAGTAAGATCTTTGAAATCTTAAATTGGTGTGCCAAAACCACACTGGTCCACATTCTTCTTTTTAGGTGTTCTGACAAGAATGCTAGAATTTGCAATAAATTTTCCTTAAATGAAAAGAAGTGAACCACTTGTAACTCAAAAGGCATGCATAAGAGACTTTGAGGGGTGCTGTAAGGAGGCTTCAACTGTGACATCTCAGGGGTTTTCTTCCACAGTATCTCCTGCAGTAGATATCTTGCTGTCATTGCTAACCATGATTCAAATATAAATACTGATGGCCTAGGAAACAAACAACAAGTCAGGCTCACAAAAGAGCCCTTCACCTATCCTTGGTTCTGGTCCCAAAGACTCCAATCAGTTTTTGGCTTGGATCTCTCTTAAAACATCTAAGTTCTAGACAACATGGGGAGCATCCTCAGGGAGAACACTAATCTCCATCTCGTTCACATTTGCACAACATGGTGTGGCTTGTAATACAGTTCTTTAATAATAGATCTCTAGAACTATGAGATAACTCTCCCCACCCTCATCTACTACTTCTGTGGACTGAGAATGGGATCTGCATATAGAGGCTATGGAAGTAGAGAAATGAAAGTAAGCAGAGCAAATATTCTATCCCCCGAACTTACAGTGCTGAATGCTGTACAGGTGTAAATGTGTGGCTTTAAAGCACAGAGGAATTCTACAACAGCGAGTAGGCAAGTTGGGCTATAATTGTCAATGCAGGCGTTCAGTGGGGAAAGACACTTGCTGCCAAAGCTAATGATCAGGATCAATCTCCATAACCCACATGCGAGAAAGAATTGACTTCTACCTCACATGAGACAGCTATACCAGGGTCCCTTCAGCAAAATCTTGCTGGCATATGCAATAGTGTCTGGGTTTGGTGGCTGATTATGGGATGGATCCCCGGGTGGGGTAGTCTCTGGATGATCCATCCTTTCATCTTAGCTCCAAACTTTGTCTCTGTAACTCCTTCCATGGGTGCTTTGTTCCCTATTCTAAGGAGGAATGAAGTATCCACACTTTGGTCTTTCTTCTTCATTTTCCTTTATTTTGCAGAAGTGGATGCTCACAGTCATCTATAGGATGGAACGCAAGGCCTCCAATGGAGGAGTTAGAGAAAGTACCCAAGGAGCTGAAGGAGTCTGCAACCCTATAGGTGGAACAACAATATGAACTAACCAGTACCCCCAGAGCTCGTGTCTCTAGCTGCATATGTAGCAGAAGATGGCCTATTCGGCCATCATTGGGAAGAGAGGCCCCTTGGTCTTGCAATCTTTATATGTCCCAGTACAGGGGAATGCCAGGGCCAAGAAGTAGGAGTGGGTAGGTAGGGGAGCAGGGCAGGGGGAGGTTATGGGGAACTTTCAGGATAGCATTTGAAATGTAAATAAAGAAAATATCTAATAAAAAAAACAAAAACAAACAAACAAACGAACAAAAGAATTGGCTTCTACAAGTTGTCCTGAGACTTCTAATGGGTTCTATGGCATCAATGCATGTACACACACACACACACATGCTAAAACTTACAAACTGTGAGTGATTCATCATGATAGCAGTGTTAAAAATGATGACATCAAGAACAGAAAGGTGATAGTTTCACCAGGTTCTCCCTCTGTCTAGCAATAACTGGTGGTTCCTCCATCTTCCCCACCTATACTCTTCCTTTCAGCCAGTCCTCTTCCCTGTTCCCCAACTCAGTTTAGTTCTTCCGGCAATAACCAAACTGCCAAGAATCTCATATTAATCAAGACAGTGAGGTTGTTGGAATTTACTTACAGCCAGATGCTGTCTGAAACCACATGAATAAGATCCAAAGCTCCCCAAACATTGTAAAGACACGGTGGTCCATACTGGACAATGGTTCCACCATTTACTTTATCACAGATATCCAGCTTATGCACTAGAGCATCTTTAACACTTTCTAGTTTGAGAATATCAGTGGAGCATTGGGAGTATGTCAAATTTATGTACATTTTTAAATATTTTTTTTACTGTTTCCTTTTATTTTGAATAACAACACTCATATATTCTAGGCAGTATGATTTTAAATTTTATTTCAATATATAAATTGAACTTAAATTGCAACAGGAGATAAAAATAATGAATGGAAACTATATACCTATAACCTAATTTAACAAGATCATAGCAAATATTTTAAAATGACCTGTAATACCTTTAGTTTAAAGAAAAATTAGATATACTTATGACTTTGTATTAGAGTTCTGAAGGAAAAGCACGCAATCTTTTCCACTCTCTTCATTCTTGAAAATTCCCTCAAGGCAGGCACTTTAAAGCCACAATGGTCATCTTACTTATTGCTGAACACAAACTATGAGCAATGTCTAAATATTCACATTTTTGTAGCTTTGTCACTGCAAAAATCAGATTTGCCATTAATTCAATACCAGACATCCACATTATCAGTACATCTGAGTAAACGAATCAGTTGCCTTTATATATATATATTTTGATATGATAACTACATCCTGAGCAAATCATTTGGACAAACGCTGAGTGACATGATCCAGCAAATTATAATCAATAGGAGTTTATTTAATAAATCATTTGGTTCAGAGAGTAGAGCCCCGGGCGGAGCAGCGTCATGAATCCTGTGTGACCTCCCTTCATGCCGTGACTCGCTTTGCCAATTGGAAAAATCAGTTAACCTCTCCGTGCTACAGTTCATCCATCTATGAACTGAGGAGAGTAACATTTGCCACCACGCTCTCTGGTCCTCTCTGGAGGTTAATGAGCTTTGGAGTATATAAAGTGCTTTTTTCTTTCTTTTTTTTTTTTCTACAGACATGAGAAGCCTGCAACAGTGCTCAGTGCCATGCACCTGTGGTTTTTTTTTTCTTATAGCTCCAACAAAATATTAAAAAAAAAAAAAAAGACATTACAAAACACATGCTAAAATACTCCCAGTAGCTTCTTCCTGTGTTTATCATATCAGAAGATGATGAAAAGTTTCTTTTTTTTTAATTAGGTATTTTCCTCATTTACATTTCCAATGCTATCCCAAAAGTCCCCCATACCCACCCCCCCAACCCCCTACCCACCCACTCCCCCTTTTTGGCCCTGGCGTTCCCCTGTACTGGGGCATATAAAGTTTGCAAGACCAAAGGGCCTCTCTTCCCAGTGATGGCCGACTAGGCCATCTTTTGATACATATGCAGCTAGAGAGATGAAAAGTTTCTTAGCCACAGCTCTGTACTGGGCACACATTGCTCACGCCAGTTGTATCTGGGCCATTTGGGAGCATGGTTCTTGTATGTTACACAGTTCTTCCAAACTTAACTTCAAGTATTTATATTCTAATCAGTTCTTCAAGGCAGTGTCTTCTTGTCTCTCAGTTTTAAGAGCTGAATATTAATTTGAAAGTAAAAAGTCCTTCCATGGGGTTAATTTGTCTGCTACTTAACGGAACAAAAAGGATTTGAGTGAGACCCACAGAAGGGAGATTTGGTGCAAGTTGGAAAGCTGGCCTCCTCCTCTGCCTCTGCTGCAACAGTTGTATCAGAGCTCTGATAAAGCTAAAAAGAAAAACTTTAACAGCATGGTTTTGTCAAGATCCTGGAGTTTAGATAGAATCCTACAGTGTTATATTTTACTGATTTAGTTAATGTATGCTTTAGATATAATTTCAAACTTGACTGATCAAAATATCACATAATATTCTTGCACTCAGGAGTCTAGATTAGGACTTCAGCTGTTTCCAGCGTGTTCGCTCACTTCATTGCTTCATCTTAGCATTAAGTATTTAGTGCAACATATTACAACAATATGTATACATCAAAATGTTCTTTTCATATTCCTATTATTTTTATTTCTGACACAAAATAAAGACAAAACAGGAAAAAATTAAAATTATGAGCATCTTGCTCTTTCCTTAAGAAACTATTCAAAAATGTTTTCTTGGTTTTTTTCTTGATAATTGAAATCAGAGCGGTTGTTATATTTCTCATCTGTAGTAGATACACACAAAGTCATTATCACCTGACGGCTCTTTTTTTTTTTTTTTTTTTTTTTAATCCAGAGTAAGTCTGATAATTTCTCAACACTGCCTAGCTACATTTTGTCCCTGGTGAAAGATACAGTTTGTCTTTCCCCAAACCCCGATAATGGTAACACATTTAGCTTTACGATGATTATCTCCAGTCCAGCCCTCACAGCCTTCCAGGTTCTCCCTCAAGCAACAGCCAGCCACTGGTTCACAAGCACACCTGTGGAGGAACTTAACCTGAATAACCTTGGAAATGCAGGCTCAGGCCCCAGGTGTACATAAGCAGCAGAAATCTTACACAGGCTTTCTTAGTTACTTACTTATTTTTTTATTCACATGCATGATTGTTTTTCCTGCATGTTTGTTTGTGCGCCACTTGTGGTCCATGGCTACAGAGATCAATGAGGGTCGGTGTCATAACCCCTTGGAATGGATTACAGAAGGTTGTGAGCTACCCTATCAGTGCTGGGGACTGAACTCCAGGCATGAAAAAGCAGTGGTGAACATAGCCACCCAACTGCTTCTTCAGCACTTACTGTATATTTTTGGAATGATATTCCTACTTATTAAAGTAAAGCATCATAAAGCCCCCATTATTCTTGGGTATTCAAAACCCTCTACATTTTTTTTGACATAGTGTCTGACTATGTAACATAGCTCTGTATTTCAAAATAAAATGTCCTGACTCCATGAAGCTAAAAGTTTAAGATTCTTTGGTCTTAAATGTCATTACAATTATTTCAGCCAAAAGGAACAAAATGTGATATTATCATTCTATGTACAGTTTAGAATTATTCTTCAATAATTAGATTGTATTACGTTAGTATGAAAAATATGAAAAATAATAAAGATAAATGCTATTTATCTTACTGTACTATTTCTAAAAGATGATTGGAAGTGAACAAATTTGAGCGTTCCTATCAAATTGGATGCCTCCTCATAAATGAATTGTGACTGCCTTAAATGATATGTAATACGTAATCCATAGAACAGATTTCACTTTAAAGGTATAGATGATTAATAAAATACTAGGGACAGTAAAATGTTATGTTGTAAATGAACTAAAATACACTTTCTAGAAGCCAAACAGAGCCACACAAATGATCAAAGTTGTCTTACCACTGTTGGGAGAGATGGCTCAATGTGAGATTGACTGGGGTATTTGCCAAATGATCCATTGATCTTTGTGAAGTGAGGCATTTCAAAATGAGGCTCACTGATTTAGGTGGCAATGATGGTTTCAGCAAAATAGAAAAGCCTTTGGCTGGCGAAGTGTTCAGAGTACCCTGTAGAACCAGATGCTAAGTCCTAAAGAGCTGGAACTGTTTTCTAACTTGGTCACATTCCTGATTCAAACATTTCAGACTTCATAGAGTAAGTGACATTGCTTGGAACATCATGTAGAATCGGGAGCATTTGTTAGGAAAAAAACAAAACAAAACAAAACAAAAACAAACAAAGAAAAAAAAAACAGAAAGAGACTCCCGCAAGTCCCCTCAGCCTGCAGAAAGTGTAGCACACTTTGACTGCCACCCGCACAGAACATTTGTCAGGGTCTGATCCTAAGTGCAGTCCTTTCTGGCTTCTGAATGACCGTTTTATGAGGTTATATTTTTCAAACGTTGTGCTAAATCCAGGGGTTGGCTGCCCCTTCCCCCCCCTGTATGTAAAACTTGGTTACATTTGTGGAATCCTTTCTACATTATCTTGATTTTTATCTGCATATTTTTGGTCTCAGTAGAATAAAAATGTCTGTGCTGGAAAATTCCTGGACAATGATTTTAGAGGTACATGCCTGTAAACGAGAGCTATTTCCTCCTTTGTGCTGCTTGACTTAGCAAAATAAACTCATTTCAGTTTTATAAAATGCAGACAAGAATCCAACTGTAAAGAGCCCTTATTTTTATTTTAAATGATTTAATCTTTTGCCTTTATATAACCTTTTAATATTATCTTTTAATAAAGTGAGTAGGCTACTTTTGGCATTGTGAAGAGGGTGGAAAATATCATCTTTCAAACCAATATATATTGCATGCTCAGTACAAGACAGGAAGTTTTATTTGGAAAATACTTACGTCAGGCTACCAATCAGAAGGCTGGTCTACATTATTTTATTTAAGGGAACTCTTTAGAAATGAGAGATGCAGCAAGAGAGAGGAGTGAAAGGCTGCGAGAGAATAAATGGAAAGAAATTGAAAAACACATGTCAGCAAAAGTAAATTTCATACTTTTTCTAGCATTTAATTATATATACATGAGTTGGGAGGCCTGGCTGTTCCAGTAATGATCACAATACAATAATCCAATATGACAGAATTGAGTATATTAAGCAGTGTTCTGCTTATGCCAATTTCCCTGTGAAACTGACAAAGTACTAATCAAAAACACTCCTTTCATCTATGGGAGTCACTACAGTTTTAGGGGCTCTGGTTCGCTTTAATTTGCATATTTAGTATTGGAAAGAAAAATAGTTCAGGTAAGAGTAGCTTAATCTCAAAGACACAAGCCCAACAAGGTGCCTGCTCTGTCTTGGCTTAAGCAATACTGGCCCACGTGGCATAGCTTCCTTAACTCAGGTGTTACATCCATTGCAAGCCATTGAACTCACTCATTCAGATTTGTCACTGGATGTTTGGGGGAATATGGTGGGGTTTATTATTATTATTATTATTATTATTATTATTATTATTGATGAAGCAGCTAACAGCAAAAATATTTCCATAATGATTTCAAACTGTAGAAGTATATGTAACTTAGCACAATACTGAGAACATGAAAATGGATTCCATATCAGACTCGCAAACACAACTGGGGTGATTTTTCACCCCAACAGCAGAAGAGACAACTTTCTGGATGCTCAGAGGTCCTTCTGTGATTTCATTCTTTGCCCTTCTATCTTAAGGGAAAAGGCAATGATAGTTGGATAATATATATTGGCCTATAATTATTGGAAATACAAGTTCTACATACACAAAAGTGTTTTCAGCTGCTACAGCAGAGGACAGACTTGGTAACTTTAACAGAAATACATTACCTTCCCTCCCCAGCTCTTTGGTTGGAAGTCTGAGATGAGGTAGGCTTAATGCTGTTTCCTTCTAAGGTCTGTAAGTCACCTGGTATTGATTCTACCTGTGCCCAAAGTTCCCCTTCCTTAGGATATAGTTATATTAGTTTACTCATTGTTCCCTTGACCAAATCTGATTATATGTAAACTCCATCTTCTTAATAATACTATATCCATAGAGTAACAATATACATGGAATGCCCACTTCTTCGTTGCCTTTATGACAGGGAGTAATCCTGACTTTATATGATACTGATGGCCATTCACAAACAGGTTATTTCATTTTATTTCTTTCATAGTAATATTAACTCTCAAATCACACATTATACTTTAACAAATGTTGTATGTGTGTGTGAGAGAGAGACACAGAGAGACAGAGACAGAGACAGAGAGACTGAAGAACTAAAACAACAAAAAAAGTACATTTGCCCTACCAAAGACAGCAGGTGTGTAAATATTAACAAAGCTGTCTGGGCTCAGGGATGGTTCTAGGCACAGAAGATCTAGGAGAATGGAGATTTGATTGTAAGGCAGAGGTGGCCCTGTAGTAGTCAGAGAATCACACAACCTGCTCTTAGGCTAATGGCTGCAACTGTTCTCTAAGGCTTGTGGCTTCTACATTATGTGTTCCAGACACACTGTATCATTATTTAGCTTGGTATTTTTACAAGCCTGCTGCCCTGATTTCTCAAATATAGTTTAGATACACCTGTGTGTCCATGTGTTGCTCGTTTATATTGATAAATTCATAGATGGTGATATTTGATTTGTGTATATGAGCTTTTTATCAGTCTTAACCCCCCCCCCCCCCCGCCCCAGGTTACGCTGGTCAGAGTCTCTTGATCAAGCACTCAAATAAGGTACAGGGTCATCCGGCTTTAGAACATCCACAAGAAATGGAACCAACTCCTGCTCCATTCTCCTGCTCCATTCAGAGTGGGGTGCAGACCAAGACCCATGTATTTCATTACCACTATTATTCATCCCACCAGGAACACCTATGAGCATTTAACCTAATTGACATGGAGTCCGAATTTTGAAAAGAGGAACAATCTGAGATGATTTTGGAGATTTCTCAAGCAGACTAATTTTAATACTTATAAACTATAAGGAATATATGTTTCTTTACTATCCTTAGAGGATTCATGTTCAAAGGAACAACTGAAGATGAAGGAAATATTCCTTGATACAAATGCACATTAGCTATTTTGCTGATAAATAAACAGGTCGTATCTAACAACCTCTTTGTGGCCATTCTGACAGTTCCATCTACTCATCCCTCTGCTATTGACTGAATCAGCTCTGCAGGCAATTCAATTTGTCATTAAGACAACTGAAAATGCCAGATTGACTCTTTTCTGATCTGTGTCATATAAACACAATTATTGTTAAAGTGTTCTCCAGTACTCCCATCTGACTACAGGAAAAATAAAACCTGATTCCTTTTTCTCCCAAAATTTGACTAACATGAAAGGCAATAGAGTGGACTCCATAATTGACTTGTTTAATAGAACTAGTTCTTTGAATCAACAGGTTTAGGGATGAAACCTAAGAGACACAAAATTCTTGAAATACTCAAACTTGACTATCTGGAACTAAACTGACTTAGGGTTGGTGACACAGTGTCCGCAAAATACATTTAGTCTCTTCAGGTGAAGGAGGAAAAAAAATACAGAATTGGCTGGGCATAAAACATTATGAGAGTATGAAACTGAACCCCAGACTTTGCAATGACCCATGTGTGTTCTCTAATTTTCACTCGGGCAGTGTAATGGGCAGGGAGTCCTTGTACTCCCATGTTTACGTACGATCAGTTAAAGGATGTCTCTGAGACAAAACCCATGATGACCTGGGTACTTAGCTTCTTTCCTTATTCTCTAAGTGCCTCACAAATATCATCCCATTACTCTTCAGAACTATCCAGGCAAGAAATCATACAACTCATCTCAAAAACGATCCTTGACAGTGAGTGCGAATTTATATCCTCCAATAAGTGTGTATACTATATGTGCGCCCAAGAATCTTCCCCTCAGTTGTGATGTTGGAGACCCTGTGAGCTGGTGAGAGATTAAGAAACCACCTCAACAGGATGGGAAGAAAGCCTATGTCAAGAAGTAGTTTGTGGGCCACTCTCCAACATGTTTGTTTTAACAAATGAACATTAAACCTTCACATAACAATAGCTTGGTGTGGATTTTCTCTGAGGCAAACATGGAGCTCTAAATATTTAACTGTATTAAGGGCTCCCTTTCTATTTACATAATAATACATAATGTTTATCTTTGTAGCACTGTAACCAATTATAATAGGGTTCTAAGGAACGGAACATCACTTTAGAATCACTTACCTATGTTAATGCCAATTTGGTCAGGGTCTTGTAATGGCTCTTACGATTTCAACCCCGATAGGTCAGAGAGAGAAGATGGGGGAAAATCCTTAATAAAATGTTGTTCGAAGCTACAGGTGGGAAATAAAGAAGCTCTTGTGACCTATAATCTTATCCCCTCCTAAAGTCACCTGTGAGCACTGCTGGCTTCGGCAGCTGGAATTAGATAGCACACTGGTGGCTTTCCAATCTCGGCTTTTACAGTTTGATGTTATCATCTTCAGTGAAGAACAAATGAAGGGTAGAGAGTCTGCCAAGCTGCTCTCTCTGGGTTTAATCAGCCCACTCAACCACAGGAGTAACTCTGCATTGCAGTCTCTTATTCCCATTAATAAACAGTGCACGTGTTGTTTTGATGGTCTGCTTGTAAACAAACATCAGACTCTCCATGGGCTTTATTTGTGTACCAGCTACACTTTATAGCAAGTGCATCTTAATGAATACTTCCCCTTTAAATCTTTAATCCCCAGCCAGATCAACATTATAGTGACAGTTGTCTTAAAATCTGCTCCAGACATTAAGTCAGTCTCTGTAGCATACTGTTTTATACAGAACTAAAGACACACAGGCAAAGTTTCAACCAGTTAAGGGTCCTGGAGCTGCTGTGCTCATTGAGCAGGTAGTTGTTGTGAGTCCCTGCCACAGAGATATAATCTTTGACTTTCCTCTGATCTCAGATCCCTCAAGTGTGGTTCAGTGCTTCCATATTTCTGCCATACCCATTTGAATCTCCCTGTTTCCTTTTGTTTTGAAGAAGTCCAGTATGATGTGTATTTTCCTCCACCTAAATGAGAAAAAGACTGTGGTAGGAGGTCAGTTACTACTATGTATTTTACACATGCACACACACATACACACACACAAACACATGCAAACGCACACACACACATTAATTTTTAATGGATTTCTCCTTTAGTTAGTGGAAATATCAATATATAAAATAATAAGGTTGATAAGATGAAATATTTCTCTCAAGAGTAATTACACAGTGATTCTATTTTATCTTATCACAAATTATGAGAAGCATATCTCTAGTCAATATAACATACAAAAGTTAATATTTCAAAATGGTATTTCAATGTGACACTGACATTTTAAAATGTATTCCCAGTCTGTCACTTCAAAGCTGTCATGGACAAAGCTAAAATCAGTCCCTTACATTCTGAATAGCATGACCATTCTCATTCAATTAATTTCCCCAAAAGTTTATTGTTTTATAGAGAGAGGTTTCCTGTTGTTCTCAGAAGACAAACTTATAGATTTAATTTGCTGTCAGGCATCTGCATAATGCTAAGGTTCGGAGTTAGTAGAAGCTCAAGCTTTGTCAGAACGTTTCCATTTATTCCCATGGATAGGACAACTTGGTTAAAAATAGATGGTTGATCGAACAGTTTATCTGACAAATTATGTCAAATATTTGTCTTCTGAAATCTAAAGAACTGGTGAGTGTGATTGTACCTCATGTTAGGAAAATAAATAAATATGGGACTAAGGAAGGTCTATCATTAATTTGTCAGAAAAGCAAGTTGTCATATCTGAAATTAATGTCCTCACAGCTCTATTTCCAACAGCAAAGGGGCACTGTTGCTAATAGACTTCAGAGCTTGAAATAAATAAATCTGTGGAATCCTGTTGCATCTCTTGGGGTGTGACATTTGACAGTCTTTTATAGCACAGAACGAAACAAGTTTGTGAGCTGGAATTCAATTGTGGAGTATTGATTCCTTGCATCAGTCATTATTCCCTGCTGATTGACAGGTGAAAATTGGTTACGTTAAGTATTTCATATGTTATATTGGCTGACATTTGCTTGCCTGCTCCTGTGTCAATATTGTTGTAAAGATCTCCAGCTTTATGAGATAGCAATAGACACCGACTGTGGCTTTTGTGTGATGTTCCAGTGTTTTTCCTGACATAATTTAAGACATATTAAAAACCAGCAGCATCTTCCCTCTTGAGAAGCGTAATGCCAATATTATTGTCTTCCAGGGGAAGATCATGTATGCTCATAATCGGGTGCTAATTTCTACCCGTACGCTCATGTTTAGGCATTAGGCACTATAACTGTAAAATTGAGCCTTCTTGATTGATTCATGTCAAGCCTCAGCTCCTGCAGGGGAAGTCATTCTGCTGACCCTTTTTACACTAAAAGAAGAGATTTGTGCTCCTTTCTTTCACCTGGAACCATCAAATTGACTGAATAATCTGTAATACATTAGTGCTGACATTTGTTAGGGGAGAATTAAACAAGACACAGTGATCATTCTCCAGAATAAAATATTGTATTTGATTTCCAGCAGGGTTCTATTAAAGGGACAACAGGATCTGTTCTTCCAAGGTGGAAATCTGTGAGTGTTCTCTGCATTAATGAATTGAGTTAACACTTGCATTGCTTATAGGACTTGATTGTACAGTCTGAGTCTTAAAGTACAGGGGTCGTGATGTATGGTCAATCCACATTTGGACCCACGGTAAGGTTGTTAATGAAAAAATACCCCTTTATCTTTGATGTTTTTGCTTTGTTAGTATGATGTTAGGAAGAATCATGTTACTCACTGAGATACATAAAACCATTGTGAAAAATACTCTGCTGCCTACTTTGGAACTCATTCAGAACTGTGAAGAAATCAATATGCTAAGTATCAAAGTGCTGAATTTGAATCTTGATTTTTATTGTGTCTTCTATCTTGAAATAACTTTGAAGTTAGACCAAGAGATGTCTTATAGCTTATTCCTTTTGCTTTAACTCATGGGAGAACCATTATATCTGAACTTGGATTTCTTATTCATTGGGCTTTGTTCATAGCACCTGCTCACCAACTCTGTCTGCCAAACACAGGGCTGAATCATATTACACCCTGGAGTTGACTCCTGTGGACACTATAAAAACCACTGCATTTTACATCTAACTTGTTTGTGTAGGACCAGTTTTCAAGATGATTTTTTTTCATAAGTGATTTGTGTGATTATGTTTTCCATTATGCGTTCCCACTTCTCAGAAGTGCCACTTAAGAATGGACCTTTTCCACTTTTGCCTGCATTTGTTGAAGCAATTGTCAAGTTTATTAATTGGGGTCATTTCAAAGTGCTAACACACTTCTCTCCCAGATGCTTCAGATGGTATAGGGCAGGTTTTGGTAAGAAAATTGAGCAAGTTTCACAAGAAGTAATGAAAACAAAATTTTCTCTTCCTTGATTATAATGTGCCTAACAGGTAATCAATGAACAAGTGGAGAAAAAAAAAGACTATCAGTATACAAAATAAACTCACATTTTAACCTGGTAAAAGAAGTTTATTTTGTTTCATTTAATTTGACACATTCATTGGCTCAACATCTAATAATGCATATTTTGTCCCCCAAACCATCACTGAATAAGCATAAATCTTATAGCTTCAATCAAGTACCTTGTGAGGAATTAGATCTATGTACTAATTTGAAGCCATTGAGTCCACAATTCCTTGTGAGACAGATGGATCACTCTGCTTACAGGGAAATAGGTTAAGTGATAAAGGGAAAGCTGTTTGAAAGAAAAATCCCTATGCTTTGAAAAACACAGAGTAAAAATGAAACGTACAGAAACGATACACCAGGAAAATGAACATCATAGAAGCTATCCTCACATCTGATAAGATGAGCTCATTGTTGGAAACAATAAGAATAAACAAGCAAAGTCATTATATAATGATATAATTGTAAATTCAAGAAGAGAATAGAACAATCATAAATCCATATGCACTCTATGCTGAAGCTCCTAACTGCATAAGGCAAATGTTAATAGGTCTGAAAGAAGAGATGGGCTGTAATGTAATATGAGAGGACTTCAACATCCCATTCTCAACAATGATCAGATCACTCAAAGTCTGCAGAGAGCCATCATGTTTAAGCTCTAGACCAAATGGACCCAACAGATATTTACAGACATTCCTAGCAACAGCTGCAAAATATGTGTTCTTTTTAAGCACACATGGAATTCTCAGAGACAGATCATATGTTCGGCCAGGATGCAAGCCCCAGCTCATTGAAGACAATGGAAATCACATCTTGCATGTCTCAGGTCTCCCCAGGATGAAACTAGAAATGCGAAAAAGGAGGAAATGCAGTAACAGTGCAGATACAGAGAAACAAAGGTCAGCTAATGAAAATGTAAGTAATTATAAAGCCTCTTGAAAGAAGTGGAGATACAGCCTACAAAAGCACTGAAATGGAGCAAAAACAGATCTAAGTGGGTTGTTTACAAAAAGAAATGCCTGCATCAAAAACAAGTCTCAAGTTAAAAATCTAACACAGGCCTGTCAGTGGTTAGGAACAATGGTAACTCTTTCAGAGGACCCAGGTTTAGTTGCCAGAACCTACATAGTAGCTTACACCCTTCTGTTAACTTCATTCCTGGGGGCTCAGGGTCCTATTCTGATCCTCAAGGATACCAGGCACACATGTGATACAC
Source organism: Mus musculus (assembly GCF_000001635.26). NCBI lineage: Eukaryota > Metazoa > Chordata > Mammalia > Rodentia > Muridae > Mus > Mus musculus. The sequence continues at coordinate 128,448,214 of NC_000069.6, read as the reverse complement.
AGACATGTATATAGGCAAAACACACATACACATAAAACACAACATACTAGCTTTGCACCTCAGGGAGCTAAAAAGATATGCAAGAGCATAAACTCTATAAATATTTCAATAAATAGAGAAAAAGAACACGCATCAATAGCCAAACTCAAAATCAGTAGAACTTGCAAGAGTGCACAGATGAAAATAAGAGCAGGGTCAGAAAAAAACAAAACATTAATAAATGCAGAAGGATTGGACCTTTTGAAAAATCAAACCAACTCAATGCATTTTAAATAATAGTACAATAATTTTAAATAATAGTACAATGAGGGGAGAGAGAGAGGGATGAGGAGAGAGAGAGAGACCTAAATCAAAGATGAAAGAATATGGTGTAACTGTTGTGACAGGAAGAATAAAGGTTATTTTACTTACAGTTATGAACATTTATTTGCCAACAAATTAGCTAACATAGAAAAACTAAATCTGTACCTGGCCATATGTAAGGTGACAAGACTGCATGTGAAAGAGTGGACATTTAACGAATAGATTTAAAAAAGAAAAGATTGAATTGGCCATTAAATCTCTTACAATGGAAATCACTAGAGCATCACTAGTTAATATTAAATGCTTAAAGAATTATTATTTTTCTCCAGCTGTTCCAAGTAATTTAAGTAAAGGTAATTATTCAAAACTGATCATATGAAGTCAAGTCAGAATACCAAACATGACAACGTAACACAAAACTATAGGTTAATATCTCTGATGGACTTAAGTGAAAATGTTCTCAACAAAATACTAATCAATTGAATCTAAAAACATATTAAGAAGACTGTTCTTGACCAAGGAATAGTCTCCTCCAGCACACATGGATAGTTCAAGCATGTGCAAGTAAATAAATATATTCAGAGAAGCAAGAGCATAAACTCTATAAATATTCAATAAATACAGAAAAAGAACACTTCTCAAAAGTCGATGTCTCTCCATAACAAAAAGCATGTGTCTAGAGTGAACATTCATCTTGACACTAAAGAATCATGGTAACACACCCACAGCTGACAGTTTACTAGATGGGGAAAGGTTGTAGCTTTCCCGTAAAATCTCCATCAAGACAACAATACTTGTTTTCCCAACTCTGAAAGTATCTAGGAGTAAATTTAGTCAAGAAAAGGGATAATCTCTATAAATGAAAATTATTTAACACTACTAAAAGGCATTGAGAATTATACACATAAAATACCATGTGTACATGAATCGAAAAATCATTACTGTTAGACTGTTGCTGATACCAAAAGCAATCCATTAATTTAACAAAAATTCCTATCCAAATGCTAGGGTACTATTTAAATTACAGAAGAACTCAGTCATAAAATTTGTATGGAATTAGGCTAGACAGATGTCTTAGTGTGTAAATGAACTTACAGCCTAATGACATGAGTTAGATTGCCCGGACCTCCATAACAGATGATAACCTGCCTCTATGGGTTGTCCTCCAATATCCATTTGAACACCATGGCATGTGAATCACACACACACACACACACACACACACACACACACAGAGAGAGAGAGAGAGAGAGAGAGAGAGAGAGAGAGAGAGAGAGAAATAAAATTAATAAATTACTTTAAAGTTTTTGTACAGAACTGCAAAAACAATCATCAAAAACAACAAAGTAGCCAAAGCAATATTAAACAAAAGAACAGATCTACAGTTATTTATTTATTTTTTTTAAAAAGTGTGGAATTAGAAAAAAATCAGGAGGCAGCACCCTTGGCGGGCCGCAGACAGCCGGCCACCATCTGAACCAGAGGACAGGTGTCCGCCTGGCTTGGGAGGCAGCCTCAGCCTCAGCAGCAGCGGTTGCCATCTGGGTTCCGGGACTCAGCAGAACTTAGGAAATTAGTCTGAACAGGTTAGAGGGTACGCCAGAGAACCGGACAGCTTCTGGGACGGGCAGAAGCACAGAGCCGCTGAGGCAGCACCCTTGGCGGGCCGCAGACAGCCGGCCACCATCCGGACCAGAGGAGAGGTGTCCGCCTGGCTCGGGAGGCGGCCTCAGCCTCAGAAGCAGAGGTCGCCATCTTGGTTCCAGGACTCCCTGAAACTTAGGAATTTAGTCTGCACAGGTGAGAGTCTGCACCACAGAAGCTGACAGCTTCTGGGAACTGCCAAAGCAACACAGCTTCTGAGAGAGGCCCTGTTTTGGGCCTTCTTCTTCGACCAGGAGGAGATCCAAAAACAAGATATCTGCGCACCTTCCCTGTAAGAGAGCTTGCCAGCAGAGAGTGCTCTGAGCACTGAAACTCAGAGGAGAGAATCTGTCTCCCAGGTCTGCTGAGAGACGGTAACAGAATCACCAGAAGAACAATCTCTAAACAGAGTCAACTATAACTACTAACTCCAGAGATTACCAGATGGCGAAAGGTAAATGTAGGAATCCTACTAACAGGAACCAAGACCACTCACCATCATCAGAACCCAGCACTCCCACTTCGCCCAGTCCAGGGCACACCAACACACCCGAAAACCTAGACCTAGATTTAAAAGCATATCTCATGATGATGGTAGAGGACATCAAGAAGGACTTTAATAAATCACTTAAAGAAATACAGGAGAACACTGCTAAAGAGTTACAAGTCCTTAAAGAAAAACAGGAAAACACAATCAAACAGGTAGAAGTCTTTACAGAAAAAGAGGAAAAAACATACAAACAGGTGATGGAAATGAACAAAACCATACTAGACCTAAAAAGGGAAGTAGAAACAATAAAGAAAACTCAAAGTGAGGCAACACTGGAGATAGAAACCCTAGGAAAGAAATCTGGAACCATAGATTTGAGCATCAGCAAAAGAATACAAGAGATGGAAGAGAGAATCTCAGGTGCAGAAGATTCCATAGAGAACATCGGCACAACAATCAAAGAAAATGGAAAATGCAAAAAGATCCTAACTCAAAATATCCAGGAAATCCAGGACACAATGAGAAGACCAAACCTACGGATAATAGGAGTGGATGAGAATGAAGATTTTCAACTCAAAGGACCAGCAAACATCTTCAACAAAATTATTGAAGAAAACTTCCCAAATATAAAGAAAGAGATACCTATGAACATACAAGAAGCCTACAGAACTCCAAATAGACTGGACCAGAAAAGAAATTCCTCCCGACACATAATAATCAGAACAACAAATGCACTAAATAGAGATAGAATACTAAAAGCAGTAAGGGAAAAAGGTCAAGTAACATACAAAGGCAAGCCTATCAGAATTACACCAGATTTTTCACCAGAGACTATGAAAGCCAGAAGAGCCTGGACAGATGTTATACAGACACTAAGAGAACACAAATTCCAGCCCAGGCTACTATACCCAGCCAAACTCTCAATTACCATAGATGGAGAAACCAAAGTATTCCACGACAAAACCAAATTCACACATTATCTCTCCACGAATCCAGCCCTTCAAAGGTTAATAACAGAAAAAAACCAATACAAGAACGGGAACAATGCCCTAGAAAAAACAAGAAGGTAATCCCTCAACAAACCTAAAAGAAGACAGCCACAAGAACAGAATGCCAACTTTAACAACAAAAATAACAGGAAGCAACAATTACTTTTCCTTAATATCTCTTAACATCAATGGTCTCAACTCCCCAATAAAAAGACATAGACTAACAAACTGGCTACACAAACAAGACCCAACATTTTGCTGTTTACAGGAGACACATCTCAGAGAAAAGGATAGACACTACCTCAGAATAAAAGGCTGGAAAACAATTTTCCAAGCAAATGGTATGAAGAAACAAGCTGGAGTAGCCATCCTAATATCTGATAAGATTGACTTCCAACCCAAAATCATCAAAAAAGACAAGGAGGGGCACTTCGTTCTCATCAAAGGTAAAATCCTCCAAGAGGAACTCTCAATTCTGAATATCTATGCTCCAAATACAAGGGCAGCCACATTCATTAAAGAAACTTTAGTAAAGCTCAAAGCACACATTGCACCTCACACAATAATAGTGGGAGACTTCAACACACCACTTTCACCAATGGACAGATCATGGAAACAGAAACTAAACAGGGACACACTGAAACTAACAGAAGTGATGAAACAAATGGATCTGACAGATATCTACAGAACATTTTATCCTAAAACAAAAGGATATACCTTCTTCTCAGCACCTCATGGTACCTTCTCCAAAATTGACCACATAATAGGTCACAAAACAGGCCTCAACAGATTCAAAAATATTGAAATTTTCCCATGTATCCTATCAGATCACCATGCACTAAGGCTGATCTTCAATAACAAAAAAAATAACAGAAAGCCAACACTCACGTGGAAACTGAACAACACTCTTCTCAATGATACCTTGGTCAAGGAAGGAATAAAGAAAAAAATTAAAGACTTTTTAGAGTTTAATGAAAATGAAGCCACAACGTACCCAAACCTTTGGGACACAATGAAAGCATTTCTAAGAGGGAAACTCATAGCTCTGAGTGCCGCCATGAAGAAACGGGAGAGAGCACATACTAGCAGCTTGACAACACATCTAAAAGCTCTAGAAAAAAAGTAAGCAAATTCACCCAAGAGGAGTAGACGGCAGGAAATAATCAAACTCAGGGGTGAAATCAACCAAGTGGAAACAAGAAGAACTATTCAAAGAATTAACCAAACGAGGAGTTGGTTCTTTGAGAAAATCAACAAGATAGATAAACCCTTAGCTAGACTCACTAGAGGGCACAGAGACAAAATCCTAATTAACAAAATCAGAACTGAAAAGGGAGACATAACAACAGATCCTGAAGAAATCCAAAACACCATCAGATGCTTCTACAAAAGGCTATACTCAACAAAACTGGAAAACCTGGACGAAATGGACAAATTTCTGGACAGATACCAGGTACCAAAGTTGAATCAGGATCAAGTTGACCTTCTAAACAGTCCCATATCCCCTAAAGAAATAGAAGCAGTTATAAATAGTCTCCCAGCCAAAAAAAGCCCAGGACCAGACGGGTTTAGTGCAGAGTTCTATCAGACCTTCAAAGAAGATCTAATTCCAGTTCTGCACAAACTTTTTCACAAGATAGAAGTAGAAAGTACTCTACCCAACTCATTTTATGAAGCCACTATTACTCTGATACCTAAACCACAGAAAGATCCAACAAAGATAGAGAACTTCAGACCAATTTCTCCTATGAATATCGATGCAAAAATCCTCAATAAAATTCTTGCTAACTGAATCCAAGAACACATTAAAGCAATCATCCATCCTGACCAAGTAGGTTTTATTCCAGGGATGCAGGGATGGTTTAATATACGAAAATCCATCAATGTAATCCACTATATAAACAAACTCAAAGACAAAAACCACATGATCATCTCGTTAGATGCAGAAAAAGCATTTGACAAGATCCAACACCCATTCATGATAAAAGTTCTGGAAAGATCAGGAATTCAAGGCCCATACCTAAACATGATAAAAGCAATCTACAGCAAACCAGGAGCCAACATCAAAGTAAATGGAGAGAAGCTGGAAGCAATCCCACTAAAATCAGGGACTAGACAAGGCTGCCCACTTTCTCCCTACCTTTTCAACATAGTACTTGAAGTATTAGCCAGAGCAATTCGACAACAAAAGGAGATCAAGGGGATACAAATTGGAAAGGAGGAAGTCAAAATATCACTTTTTGCAGATGATATGATAGTATATATAAGTGACCCTAAAAATTCCACCAGAGAACTCCTAAACCTGATAAACAGCTTCGGTGAAGTAGCTGGATATAAAATTAACTCAAACAAGTCAATGGCCTTTCTCTACACAAAGAATAAACAGGCTGAGAAAGAAATTAGGGAAACAACACCCTTCTCAATAGTCACAAATAATATAAAATATCTTGGCGTGACTCTAACTAAGGAAGTGAAAGATCTGTATGATAAAAACTTCAAGTCTCTGAAGAAAGAAATTAAAGAAGATCTCAGAAGATGGAAAGATCTCCCATGCTCATGGATTGGCAGGATCAACATTGTAAAAATGGCTATCTTGCCAAAAGCAATCTACAGATTCAATGCAATCCCCATCAAAATTCCAACTCAATTCTTCAACGAATTAGAAGGAGCAATTTGCAAATTCATCTGGAATAACAAAAAACCTAGGATAGCAAAAACTCTTCTCAAGGATAAAAGAACCTCTGGTGGAATCACCATGCCTGACCTAAAGCTTTACTACAGAGCAATTGTGGTAAAAACTGCATGGTACTGGTATAGAGACAGACAAGTAGACCAATGGAATAGAATTGAAGACCCAGAAATGAACCCACACACCTATGGTCACTTGATCTTCGACAAGGGAGCTAAAACCATCCAGTGGAAGAAAGACAGCATTTTCAACAATTGGTGCTGGCACAACTGGTTGTTATCATGTAGAAGAATGCGAATCGATCCATACTTATCTCCCTGTACTAAGGTCAAATCTAAATGGATCAAAGAACTTCACATAAAACCAGAGACACTGAATCTTATAGAGGAGAAAGTGGGGAAAAGCTTTGAAGATATGGGCACAGGGGAAAAATTCCTGAACAGAACAGCAATGGCTTGTGCTGTAAGATCGAGAATTGACAAATGGGACCTAATGAAACTCCAAAGTTTCTGCAAGGCAAAAGACACCGTCAATAAGACAAAAAGACCACCAACAGATTGGGAAAGGATCTTTACCTATCCTAAATCAGATAGGGGACTAATATCCAACATATATAAAGAACTCAAGAAGGTGGACTTCAGAAAATCAAATAACCCCATTAAAAAATGGGGCTCAGAACTGAACAAAGAATTCTCACCTGAGGATACCGAATGGCAGAGAAGCACCTGAAAAAATGTTCAACATCCTTAATCATCAGGGAAATGCAAATCAAAACAACCCTGAGATTCCACCTCACACCAGTCAGAATGGCTAAGATCAAAAATTCAGGTGACAGCAGATGCTGGCGAGGATGTGGAGAAAGAGGAACACTCCTCCATTGTTGGTGGGATTGCAGGCTTGTACAACCACTCTGGAAATCCGTCTCGCGGTTCCTCAGAAAATTGGACATAGTACTACCGGAGGATCCAGCAATACCTCTCCTGGGCATATATCCAGAAGATGCCCCAACTGGTAAGAAGGACACATGCTCCACTATGTTCATAGCAGCCTTATTTATAATAGCCAGAAGCTGGAAAGAACCCAGATGCCCCTCAACAGAGGAATGGATACAGAAAATGTGGTACATCTACACAATGGAGTACTACTCAGCTATTAAAAAGAATGAATTTATGAAATTCCTAGCCAAATGGATGGACCTGGAGGGCATCATCCTGAGTGAGGTAACACATTCACAAAGGAACTCACACAATATGTACTCACTGATAAGTGAATATTAGCCCAAAACCTAGGATACCCAAGATATAAGATACAATTTCCTAAACACATGAAACTCAAGAAAAATGAAGACTGAAGTGTGGACACTATGCCCCTCCTTAGAAGTGGGAACAAAACACCCTTGGAAGGAGTTACAGAGACAAAGTTTGGAGCTGAGATGAAAGGATGGACCATGTAGAGACTGCCTTATCCAGGGATCCACCCCATAATCAGCATCCAAACGCTGACACCATTGCATACACTAGCAAGATTTTATCGAAAGGACCCAGATGTAGCTGTCTCTTGTGAGACTATGCCGGGGCCTAGCAAACACAGAAGTGGATGCCTACAGTCAGCTAATGGATGGATCACAGGGCTCCCAATGGAGGAGCTAGAGAAAGTACCCAAGGAGCTAAAGGGATCTGCAACCCTATAGGTGGATCAACATTATGAACTAACCAGTACCCCGGAGCTCTTGACTCTAGCTGCATATGTATCAAAAGATGGCCTAGTCGGCCATCACTGGAAAGAGAGGCCCATTGGACACACAAACTTTATATGCCCCAGAACAGGGGAACGCCAGGACCAAAAAGGGGGAGTGGGCGGGTAGGGGAGTGGGGGTGGGTGGGTATGGGGGACTTTTGGTATAGCATTGGAAATGTAAATGAGCTAAATACCTAATAAAAAATGGAAAGAAAAAAAAAGAAAGAAAAAAATCAAAACCCACAAAAAAGACCACATTGACCAATGGTGTATGATACAGAGATTATATAAAGAAATAGATAGATAGATAGATGGATAGATAGATAGATAGATTGATAGATAGATAGATAGATAGATAGATAGATAGATAGATAGACAGACAGACAGATAGATAGATTACATGCAAGTATTTATAGTTAAGTGATTTTCTACTTAGGTGTTAACACGACACATTGCACTTTTGATAAAGACTGCAGAAATTGGGTATCTACAAAGAGAAGAGCGACACTGGATCCTCATGCCCTATCATGTACAAATATTATCAAGGCAGATTAGAGACTTAAATGTAACATCTGAAATGCTAAAATAAAGGCCTTGTGACATTGGGTTACAGAAGAATTTTTCAGATAAAACTCAAAACCACAAGCAACAAGAGCAAAATCTGTAAATGGATTTGTATCAAACAAACCAACAGTTTTGCAACAAAAACCACAATCAATTGAATTAGAGAAATCTAGAAAATGGGAGAAAATATCTGCCGACTTCATCTTGAATATGGATAATGTCTAAAATACATATGACACCCCAAATACCCTGTAGTAAACTAAAATGAAAGACTGATGAAAATGACAAGTAGGTATAAATAAACATTTCTTAAAAGACTACATATAAACACCCAATGGACACAGGAACATGCTTAACACTATTTGTGATTAGGAAAATGCAAAGCAAAGGAAAATTAGTGCCTGGCAGAGCTAGTGCACTATTGTCAAAAGACAGTAACAACTGTTGGTAAGAGTAAGAAGAAAGGTGGTTCTTGCATGTTGTTACAGAGGATGAAAATCATTGCATATATCCAACAACACCATAAAGGTTTATTTTTAAAAAGTCTAAGCCTTATATATGAACTTTTGTATTCAGAAAGAAGATATATAACATGAATATCATGTTCTCCCACAACTAAAATTAGAACTAGATAAGGGAGCATACATCTGATTAGGGCAATCTGTATGTACTTTGTGGGATATGCAGAAAAACTATTCAATGTTGTCTAAATTTTTAAGAAAAAACATACATTAAAATGGTTTCTTTCAATACACTGATAACCTTACTTGTTTGAACTCTACTCCTCTACCATTGTAAATACAATACACACACATTCATATTATGGTAGCAGTCTTTCATCTAACAGGGGAAAATTATAATGCAGAAGAGAAAATTTATGTGTATATAATTTATGAAAGCAGAAATAAATATATGACAGTTTGTCTAGTGCCTCTCTGTGAACCCATTTGTTGTTAAAATGATTGGTCTGGTTAGAGGATGTCCCACCCTTACAACCCACGTCTTCATAAATGTGCTCTTTGGGAGTATATGGAAGCAGTCCAGTTTCCAAGTATCCTTGATCTGAAAACTAGGAGAGAAACCCTGAAAGGCTTCAAAAGCTCATATGTTTACACTAACATAAAGAAACTAGATGAGGAAGAAGCTAATCTATTGCTAGTACCCACAGAATACAGCAAAACATCATTGAGCAAGGTGTGGGATGGATCTACCCCAAATTCTCAGGTCCTGGCCAAAGGGTTTGGAGAGGACTACTTAATTTCTGACCTTACTGCTGAAGTTCAATGAACACTTACCTCTGAATTAGTAAGACAATTCCAAAGCAGAAGGAAGTGGGTGCAGTTGAAAATACTTTTGAATTTAAGGATCTATTACTTATTTTTTTAATGTTAGCATATAAAGCATGGATGGCACTCATGACTGCTATGGGTTGAATGGTAAAGTTAATCAGACAAGTATCTCTGTGTCATGAGTTTGTATGCCCAGGGTCAGAGCAGAAGAGTTTTCTACATCAGATTGCTTGATAAATCCAATAAAAGAAGCATGTGTAAATTTGAATGACTTTTCAGAGGAAAGAATCATCAATAGTGTAGGCCATAGGAAAGGATCACACTCAGGTGACAGTTCAGTTGGAGAGACATCAATGCACTGGATGCTCAGTGTGACCAGAGTGCAAACGAATGGATTATTCCAATAAACATTACCCTAAGTTCCCTTTCTGACAATACACTTCTAGGCTTCTTCCCAGATTACTCTAGCTTGGGTCAAGTTGAGAAACAAAGAAGACACTAAGGTAAAAGAAAAGGCAGCAATTGCACAGAGTTCCTTATATCATAAGAATTTATCCTGATATCACATTTTTTTTCTTTCAAAACTCTTTTAAAAAAGCGGCAGAGCAAATAAAATTATAGTTAATAATGTTCTCATCTGCTGTCTATTACATTTACATATTCCTTTTAGGTTCATTATAAATCAAATAAAATTATATATTTATACACAAAGAGTAAATTTTCAGGACCACGGAATCTCTTAGAAAAGCAATACATCTAACCTCTTGGATGAATTTGCTTCCTTTTGTTTTAGAGCTTTCAGGTGTGTTGTCAAACTGCTAGTGTGTGCTCTCTCTAGTTTCTTTTTGGCGGCACTCAGAGCTATGAGTTTTCCTCTTAGGAATGCTTTCATTGTGTCCCCATAAGTTTGGGTATGTGGTGGCTTCATTTTCATTAAACTCTAAAAAGTCTTTAATTTCTTTCTTCATTTCTTCCTTGACCAAGTTATCATTGAGTAGAGTGTTGTTCAGCTTCCACATCAACATTGGCTTTCTATTATTTATGTTGTTATTGAAGATCAGCCTTAGTCTGTGGTGATATAATAGAATGCATGGGATCATTTCAATATTTTTGTATCTGTTGAGGCCTGTTTTGTGACCAATTATATGGTCAGTTTTGGAGAAGGTACCATGAGGCGCTAAGAAGGTATATCCTTTTGTTTTAGGATAAAATGTTCTGTAGATATCTGTTAAATCCATTTGTTTCATAACTTCTGTTAGTTTCACTGTGTCTATGTTTAGTTTCTGTTTCCAGTATCTGTCCATTGATGAGAGTGGAGTGTTAAAGTCTCCCACTATTATTGTGTGTGGTGCAATGTGTGCTTTGAGCTTTACTAAAGTTTCTTTAATGAATGTGGATGCCGTTGCATTTGGAACATAGATATTCAGAATTGAGAGTTGATCTTGGAAGATTTTTACCTTTGATGAGTGTGAAGTGCCCCTACTTGTCTTTCTTGATAACTTTGGGTTGGAAGTTGATTTTATTCGATATTAGAATGGCTACTCCAACTTGTTTCTTTGGACCATTTGCTTGGAAAATTGTTTCCTAGCCTTTTACTCTGTGGTAGTGTCTGTCTTTGTCCCTGAGGTGGGTTTCCTGTATGCAGCAAAATGTTGGGTCCTGTTTGTGTAGCCAGTCTGTTCGTCTATGTCTTTTTACTGGGGAATTGAGTCCATTGATATTAAGAGAAATTAAAGAAAAGTAATTGTTTCTTCCTGTTGTTTTCGTTGTTAGAGTCGGGATCCTGTTCTTGCGACTATCTTCCTTTAGGTTTGTTGAAAGATTATTTTCTTACCCATGGAAGGATTTACAGAGACAAAGTCCGGAGCAGAGCCTGAAGGACTGACCATCCAGAGACTGTCCCACTTGGGGATTCATCCCATAAACAACCACCAAACCCAGATACTAGGCAGATGCAAAAAAAAAAAAAAAAAATAGCCTGCTGATAGGAGCCTGATATAGCTGTCTGCTGTGAGGCTCTGCCAGTGCCTGGCAAATACAGAAGTGGATGCTTAGAGTCATTCATTGGATGGAGCACAAGGTCACCAATGAAGGAGCCAGAGAAATACCCGGGGAGCTGAACAGGACTGAACCCCATAGGAGGAACATCAATATGAACTAACCAGTAACCCCAGAGCTCCTTAGAACTATACCACCAATCAAAGAGAACACATAGTGGAACTTGTGGCTCTAGCTATATATGGAGCAGAGGATGGCCTAGTTGGTCATCAATAGGAAGAGAGGCCCTTGGTCCTGTGAAGGTTCTATGCCCCAGTATAGGGGACTGCCAGGGCCAGGAATGGGAGTGGGTAGGTTGGGGAGCAGGGGAAGGTGGGGAGAGGATAGGGGATTTTTGGAGGGGAAACTAGGAAAGGGGATAACATTTGAAATGTAAATTTAAAAAAAACTAAAAAAAAAAAAAAAAGAAAGAAAAAAGAAAAAAGAAAGGCAATACATGTTGGATTGGATTTCACCCATCTTTTCTTAACCGTTTTTTAATGTTATAATTGAGGACATCACAAAGTTACTGAGAAGATCTAAGGTGGCAACAGGAAAGTTTTGTAAGCTTCCTGAATTCTCATATGAAAACAGAACCATTAGATAGCAAAACAACCAATCCTCTGTTCAATTTTTATTCCACTTGGGCCAACCGTTTTAAACACTGGTTTCTTTTTCTGTAGGGAGATATCATGGCCAGTTTTAAGAGTCTAGAGCAAAAAGTAGAAACAGATGAGAGATGTAGATCCAAGGGTAAGAAACCAATGCAGGGAAATTCTGGAGAGATCACAAGTTCTTGCAAATGGAAAAAAATGGAAAAAAATGGAAAAATGGAAAAAATGAAGTAGCAATAAGAACAAATCAAAGAATACTGCAGTCAGATTCTATAAGAATATATCACATAAAAGGCAAATCATGAAAATTATTTCCATAATCCAAGACTACTTTCGAGTTACATGTAGGCAGAGGCTGAAAATACCACATCCTTTGATTACATTATATAAAGATATTGAGAGTGAATAGAGCTGGAAGCCCACCCACCCATCACTCATCCACCATCCACCTAACCTGGTCCTGACAGCCGAATTTCTTAGTGACTAGGGCTGTTATGTGGCTCCTGGAGAAGAAAAGATGTCAATGGTCTTGCCAACTTTGAATCCCTTAAACTGCAATGCAATACTTCCAGACAAGATACACCCATTTGTGCAACAGTGGCACAGCTGTTGGGGGTAACTACACCTCTCCACTTGAACTTGAGATCTACTCCACTGAAAGAAATCTGTACTTGGTACTTTAAGCACACACCAATTTCATAAACTTGTCTTCTGACCACCACATATGCATCACAAACATAAGCCCCTATACCTACCCTCCTGTCTCTGTCTCTGTGTGTCTCTTTCTATGTGTGTGTGTGTGTGTGTGTGTCTCTCTCTCTCTCACACACACACACATAAATTATAAATAGAAAAAATTAAAGAAAGAATGTTTATTTTGTGTCTATTTTTCTACTGTGAATGTGGTTAAATCAGTAGTAAATGATGAAAATAATATCTTTATGAAATGTTTCTGGCTAGTAAATATAAGCAAAAGACTAGAAAATAATCCATTTATAGCCTCCAATAAAACAAAAGCTAGTCATTATGACGAAATATTAATTTCAAAAAACAAAATACATATATTCTTTGCCTAGATGCTATATTAACTATATTATATATAATATATTATGCCACATATAATATGAACTACATTGTATATGCTACAGACTATACTATATATGCACTATGAACTATACTATGAGCTATATATTACGTACTATAAACTATTACTATATACTGTACTGTGTATGCAACATACTACTATATATTATACTGTATATACTGTACTACATACTATATACCATATACTATACTGTATATGCTATGAACTATATAGTCCTTCTAAAAGAGTGCCAGAGGCACAGAACCTGATTGTGCCGGATCCATCTGCCAGTGTTTGTGTGTTTGTGACAAGGACATGTCCTGTATCCCAGGCTGTTCTGAGATCTGAAGTCTTTCTGCCCTAGTCTAAGGACTGGCTCTCTGGGCATGAGCTATGACACATGACCCTAGCTTTTTCAGGAAACACAAATCAGAGAATCATTGTGAAGGTTATTATGAGTAGGCAGCCAGCAAAACCATGCCTTTGAGAGCCTCCCTTTCTCTCTCTTGCCCTCTTTGATCTCCTTCTCTCTGAAGCACAATGTGACTTTCCTACAAATGGCCCCCTGTCCAAGAAAACTAAGAACAGTATCTCATCTTGATCTTAAACTCTGAAACTCCCAGACTCTGAAAAAGAAATTTCTATTTAAAATTTACCCCATCTCGAGCGATCTACTAAAGCAGCATAAAATGCACTATATTTCTATTTTCTTTCAATTTGTCTAAGATTTCTTCTTCTTCTTTTTTTTTTTTTTTGAAGTAAATGGTAGAATGTCGAATAACACAGACATTAACACTTGATTACACATCCACTTTGTAGAGACAGTGCGTGTGTGTATAGATTTGGTGGAGGGGGCCATGGGTGAACCTGGGTGTTCAGAAGATTCTTAACAAGAACTTGAAAAACCCTGGGAAGACCAACCGATGAGCTTGATGATCAGCTAAGTGTGGGCTTTGAAGAGCCATCAGTTTGTGAGATCTCCTCCTCCTCTTCCTCCTCCTCTGCTCTTCTTCCCCCTCCTTCCCCTCCTTCTCATCCCTCTCCCTTTCTCCTCGAAAGCTAGAGCTCTTTAGCTCTATGGCTATCCAAAGAAACCCATTCAAGAAAATTGCACATGTCCTTAAATTCCAAATAAGTCACTGATAACATCATTTTTGATCAATGTTTACAGAAGAACTGATTGCCTACATACCTGCTTATAAATATTGATCTCAATGAGCTTATCAAAATTCAGCAATTAAGCTTAAATTAAAAGGTTCAAAATTATGACACACCACTCCACTATTAAATATCTCAATCTTAATATTGGTGTATTAACCCTATAAGAAAAAAAAGACAGTACTCTAATTTATCCAGGAGTGTTTGGTCTCTGTGGCTTAATTTTCCTTAATAAATGTATTGTTTCTGTTATTCAGCACAGGTTGACAGCGAGTAGAAGTATATTTATTTAAAAACTCTTTTGTGTTTGGGGATGTTGGTTCTATCTTTAGTACCACAAAAGATTAACTAATACAAATTATATTAGCAAACCTATGAGTAATCGTTAAAAGAAATTATATTTTGCTGTTATTAAGAATATGTTGGAAAGGCCATCCAGAGACTGCCCTACCTGGGGATCCATCCCATATGCAGACACCAAACCCAGATGCTATTGCTATTGCTAATGCCAAGAAACACTTGCTCACAGTAGCCTGGTATAGCTGTCCCCTGAGAGGCTCAACCAGAGCCTGACCAAAACAGATATCAATGCTCACAGCCAACCATTGGACTGAGCACAGGGTACCCAATGGAAGAGTTAGGGGAAGGACTGAAGGAGATTAAGGGGTTTGCAATGCCATAGGAAGAACAATAATATCAACCAACCAGAACCCCCAGAGCTCCCAAGGACTAAACGACCAAGCAAAGAGTATACATGGAGGGACCAATGGCTCCAGCTTCATATGTAGCAGAGGATGGCCTTTTGGGACATCAATGGGAGGGGAGGCCCTTGGTCCTGTGAAGGCTCAATGCCCCAGCATAGGGGAATGCTAGGGAGATGAGGCAGGAGTGGGCAGGTGGGGGAAGGGCACCCTATAGAAGCTGGGGGAGGAAGGAGGGGATTTTCGGAGGAGAAATCAGAAAGGGGGCTAACATTTGAAATGTAAATAAATAAAATAACCAATTAAAAAAGAAAATAATAATAATTTAAAATATTTAATAATTAATTTAAAAAGAATATGTTGCCATTTCAATGAAATTCTCTCAAAATGTCTTGGGATTTTTTTTCCCATACTCCAAAGAGAAGATTTAAATTGCACTATAAAGTAAAGCTGGGACTATATTAGAAAGATATTCAACTTCAAATCTCAAAACCTTGACGAAATCTCAACCTGTTTGCAAATTATGCCTATCAATAAGCTCTTTTGCTTGCAGGAATCTACTGCCTTGTTCATTGACTTTATTTTTCTTTCCTTTTAAAACGGTTTGCTATCTATAATATATACAGTAATATATCAAATTTCACACTATTGTTCAATTTGGTATACTACTGTATATACTATAGAAGCAAGTGCCAAATTACAGCTAAAGTCAAGTTTCAAACCTTATTACACAGTTGCTCATTTAATTGTGAATTGAAATTTTAGCTTCTGCTCTTTTTGAACCCTGTAAGTCTTTTTTTTTTTTTTTTTTTTTTTTTTTTTTTTTTTTTTTTTTTTTGTTATAACAAGTTCACAATCATTGAAAAACACATAGTAAACTTAGAAACATACTGCCAGGTTGAAACTTGTTATCCTAATGTCCTCCAATGGGAAAAATTGATACTGAAAGTAAAGTCCTTTGCAACCTTTGGGGAAAGAAGAAAGGATCTCTAAATGCCAAGCACGGGTTTCACAAAAACAATGTGTCAAATCCACCATGTGTTTCCTGTAATTGCTATAAAAAGGTGCCTCACAGGGTGCTGAATCTGCAGTTCTATAAAGCATTGCCTGGATCCAACCCATCTCATGTGCAGACAGAATGCAGAGAGGTGTCCAAGATTATGCAGCAGTGCTTATGTTTGGCTTCATCTCTGAGGAGAACTCAGCATTAAACACTGCTCATTAAATCTGCCAGAGACGTCTCTAGGAAGACCACCTTTCTTTCCCTCTGTCCAAGCCAATTCTTGTATCTTCATCAGCACAGATGCACACACATAGATGAGAAAATGACATTTTCAGAATGTAGGTGCTGGAGTGGGTTAATATGTATGGCATGAAATATGCAGCAGGCAAATATCCTGGAGCAAACACAATGGAGACAGAACTCACGATATTAACTTGCTCTCCTGTTGGTAAGTCCCTCAGACACAGGCAGCCTTCCCCACAGTTAATTAAATAAAACAGTGGACAGCCTCAACCTTCCATGCCTCTGTTTTCAGTGGTGGCTCATCTCACAAAAACTTGAAAAGTTTCATAATGACAAATTGAATAGTTTATTGTAAGTCAATAGTAGGATGCAGCTGCCAAAATAGTAATAGTAATAATAATAATAATAATAATAAAATAATAATAATAATAATAAACATAAGCATAGATGAAGTTAATGGGATCAGTGTACTGACCAGTAAGCTGAAGCAATTTTCTTTGTATCTTCCACTGGGGAGACCACTTGTGGAGTGTAGGCTTGAGGTAGCACATTGACAAGGTATACTGAAAAGGCTCAAAGCGTTTTTACACTGGAAGTAATTAAACACAATTAAAATAGTTTCAGAGAAGAAAATAACTCTTTTTTTTTCCCCAGAGAAGAAAAGAAAAGCATATTCATTCAGGAAAACAAGACAGTCATTTCAAATACATGTAAATATTTTGTAAACAAGAAGTTAAAACTGGTTCGATTAACTCGAAGGGCATGCCAAGAATCAAGGAACCGAAGGTTTAGAGATGTCAACTTTTTTTGAAAAAAAAAAAAAAAGTTTTTGAAAATCCTCATAGACTGGTCCTCCTACAGGGTTGCCCTCCTCCTCAGCTTCTTTCAGTCTTTCCCTAATTCAACAACAGGGGTCAAGCTGCTTCTGTTCTGTATGGTTTGTTTGTTTGTTTGTTTGTTTGTTTATTATGGGGAAGAAAAAGAATTATCACTAAGTATATTTAAATTTAAATTTTGTTTTAAACGATAAAAATACTTTAACATTTATTTTATCCTGTACAGAGTAAAACTGAGACAAATTTACCTCAAAAAGAAATATAAGAAGATAATTCAGGTTATAATATTTCAATAGTTTAAAGTATGAGTAAACACAGGAAATACTTGTTCTATCACATTTAAGACGGTAAAATCAGCTAGAGCAGTCAAAAATTTGGAAACGCAATAAATTCTTAATGTTTCTCTTTAGGAAGAGAGTTCCAGTACTTATTTCATGATGTTTTTTAACTTGTTTTTATGAAATTTGCATATGCTAGAAGGAACATGTCGAAGCAACACTTGATTTACTGAATAATTAATATGCCAATCCTTTTGTTAGTTTATGATGTGTAGACCAAGGATAAATTATAAATATAATTTTGATGATTAAGAAAACATTATTCAGAGATATCAGCCAGCATTGCATGGTCACATATTGGGAAATGGATATTTGCAATCTGTACTAAAATTAGTCACCTAGTACACCTGCCAGTCAGAGCTCTTTCATCCACCTTGCTTGTATTTTTTTTTTTTTTTTTGGAGTGGAATTATCAGTGAGTATTATAGAATGTCACAAATTGATAACACTAGAATTAAATCCAATTACTGATGAATTTATCTTTTGTTGAAATTCATTAACTCAAAGTTATAATTTACCCTTTCACATGTAAATGCATTAGACACAGCAGACACTAACATGCACTGGTGCCAACTTTGTGACAGTCTCCAAGACCAGCATGGGTTTTGTCTTAACTTTGGCATTCAGTTCAAACTACTTTTCTTCCTTACAAGATCTAGCTTGTAAGATGGTTTTCTTCACCCAGCCAGCTTGGGAATTTTCTCTTGTTATTGGCAATGATAAGTGAGTCATGACTTAAAGGCATGCTCTTCCTATCAGAATGTAATTAGTAGCTTAAACTTTTTCAAAATTGCTGTATCAGCCATGCTAAAAAAAAAAAAATCTCAGATGCTCTTTTAGATGAAAAACTCTACAATTAGTTCATGCAGTCCACTAAAAGTAAGGGTTTCTTAGTGCCTCAGAGTCGAGTAAAATGCTGTAGAGGTAATAGGTGTACATTCGTCTGAGTGAATAATCCATCAATTTAGGAAGATTAACCACCCACAGTCTAACTCAGTCTGCAATGCCCCAGGGTAGAATAATGACAAAATAGACTTTTCTACATAACTTTACTCATCTTTTGAGCAACCTTAACATGTAAATCATAAATAATTCCCCCCTATTTCAATTATCATCTGTTTTGTATAAGGGGTTGATATTAACATATCTCCAATAAATTAATCCACAACATTGGTATCTTCTTCATCAGCTCACCAAAAAGCATGTGTTATTCGATACTTCATCCTGACTCCAGAGAAAGGTCTAGGAAATGGATCCAACTGCAGGATGCCGGTCATACTTTGTGCTTTCAAGAAGAGAAATATGCTTTTGTTTTTGTTGTTGTTGTTGTTTTTACATTTTCTAAGTTATCTTGGGAGCAAAATTGCCTGAAGGTACAAACGGGCTTAGCTGGCCACGTCCATCTTGTGGTATCACCTGCTAAGGTAAGGAGTCTGGAATAGCTCAGACACATTATGGATGGGTGGCCTTTTGTTTATGGCAGACAAAGCCTAAATCCTGGGGATTACTGGCACATATCATATTACACACAAGATGGAGTTACTATTATTCCCCTCTAAGACATATAGTGTCTCCCTTGGGCAAAGAAAAGAGCGCATAGCCAATCATAAGAAGACAGAATCCATTAAAGATTTATGCAAGCCTGAATTACTGAGCTTTAAACTATTTTCTTTCCTTTTTTCTCCCCCTCCCCCTTTTTTCTTTAATAGAGAGCTGTTTCTTCCTGAACAGCCAAGCTGACGTAGATAGCATCACTAATAATCCTTGGCTTAGGCTTGGGGCTTCTAAATGACTTGAATTAGGCTGGAAGATGGGCCGTTTGACTCTCTTCCTCTTTGTTTCTGTTTCTGAGGCTCTGTCACCAAATGTCCCACTAAACTGGCATTTATGTGGACTTGAGGTCTCTGTGTTTAAGTTGCCTTTTAAGCATAGTCAATGAAACAGCTTTGAAGCTGTTGAACTGTGTAAATGTTATATTAACATTTTCTCTCACAATTAGAGACATTTCCATGGTCTTGTTGAAATAGCTTTTGCAGAGGGAGGAAAGACACCGGAAGGGAAGGTACACAGTGGAGCGAAAAGGCAACGGTGTGCTCTATTTATTTAGTTTCTGAAATAAATCACCCCGGTCTTTTCATTTACACTTCCAGAGGATGGTGGTTAAGAATAGACAAACAAAGGGAACTGTGAGAAATCATTTCATTTTGCTCCTTTGTTACATTAGATCACTTCATTCCCGCATTTCACTTGGTTTGCATAAGGAGATTTGGCCAACGCAGCGGGTTCTTTAAATTTGCTAACTAATAACAAGGCCTCTGGAAGCTCATTCTAAAGACCTTAAACTCATGGGTGATGATTCAAAAATTATGAAACTACAAGGAGTTGTCCAGTTATAAGAAGAAAAGCAAATAAAGTAAATTAGACATTAATCCAAAGTATTCCCAACTATCCATGTCCCTATTTAACAGAAATCATAATGTGCTCCCAAATTGAAAAGTGATTGGAATCATTCCAGTAACTACATGTGTCGCTGCATGCATTCTGATGAACAGGTGAAGAACAGGAGGTAGAATCACTTAGACGCTAAGGAAATATTTTAATAGTCTAATTTGGTTCCTCTCTGCACACAGAGGCACCCGTTACTGATTCATACCATCAGTGAAATTTCCTACTCTCCCATTGACGTTACCGAATTTATCGTCTCTGAAGCTGAGTAGCTATCATCTTAACATTAGTTACATTTCCATAGGGCTACTTGATCCACAAGGCTTCTGTTCAATGATAGCCACGCCTTATCACACGTAAGGCATATAAAAACATATTCAAGATACAGCCCTTGCTCTGCAAGTATGACTTCTCCTCTGGTCTGTCAGTTGCTTTCTCTTCAAGGCAGATATGTGTGTGTGTGTGTGTGTGTGTGTGAGAGAGAGAGAGAGAGAGAGAGAGAGAGAGAGAGAGAGAGAGACAGAGAGACAGAGAGACAGAGACAGAGACAGAGACAGAGACAGACAAAGACAAAGTGAGACAGAGAGAGCAAGAGACAGAGAGAGACAGAGACAGAAACAGAGAGACAGAAACAGAAAGACAGAGACAGACAGAGAGAGAAAGACAGAGAGAGAGAGAGAGAGAGAAAGGAGAGAGGAGAACATGGTCATGTGTCTGTGTTTATGCAGGTGCAAGTAGGTATGCACAGATGTGTGTGTACACATAAAATGCAGAGGCTGACAATAAGATACGTTTTTTTAATTTTCTGTTATCCTCTACATTATGTATTAAGGCAAGGTACCTTATAAAACCTAGCTTACTACTTTGGCTAGATTGGCTGGTCAGCAACCATCAGTAAACTCCTCTTTCTGCTTCCCCAATGCTAGGACAAGAGGTGTCCACTGCTCTGCTCTTTCTGTGAGTTCTGGAGGCCTAACTAAGGTCTTCATGTTTGAGCAATAAGAATTTACAAACTGAGCACCTCCTCAGCCTAAGATCAAAATATCAATAGAAATTCAGTGCTCATACACCAAAACATAGCATCACAGTTGTGGGACCAAAAAAATTAAAAAAAAATGATTCTTGGAAAACACCTAACTATCAAATGAATAAACAAATTAAATGAAATTTGGTCAAAGAGTTAAAAAGGTAGAATAACATGGATTAAATGAGTGAAATGTATAACCTAACCCCTTTGATGTTCGTCATGCAAACTAAAATCTCAGTTAATTTTGGTTATCAAAATACTAAAGCACAAATTATATTAATTAATAATTAATTCTCATGGGAAATTTTATTATATTTGATACAAAGTACTCCAATGAAAATAGAACTGAGAAGCTAAGACAGTTCATTTTAACCTAGTAAGTTAACAGTTATGATATTCTTGAAGTTTGCTTCTTCTTAACAACTTTCCATGAACAGTGTATCTGTCTAGCAAATGAATCTATTTAAAGATGCATTCAATCATTACAAAACCCAGGAAATATAACTGGAAGAAGTTAGCAAGCACTACACTTCCATATTCATTTGTCAAAGTGGTTTCAGGATCTCACATTAATTTTTCCATTGATGTTAAATAGCATTTAATATAAACTGAGATGGCTTTTAAATATTTGAATTTCCAGAAAAAGTGAAATTCCATAAACAGAAAATTCACAGTAATAAATCATTTGGGAGTGGGAAATGGTGTCTGAGGAAGATGCACAAGTTTATGAAACCACGAGTCAGAAAGAAAGCATTCTGTAAATTAACGAACTCACAGAACAGTTCTATGTGACCAATAGCATTGCGTTTGGGACTTGGGAGTTGGCTCAGAGGATAAGCACTTGTCCTGCTGCCCTGGAACACTAAGTAACACTAAGTTCAATCTTAGCACCCACATAAAATCTGGACCTAATTCCTGCTCTGTGGGAGCACAGAGACAGGTGGTCCCCAGAACTTGCCCCTCGGTCAGCCTAGTCTAATTGGAGATCCCCTGGTCTCGGTGAGAGACCCTGCCCAAAATTAAAGCAGATATTGCCTAAGGAATGACACTGGAGGCTGACTTCTGTCTTCCAAAGGTCCACAAACAGCATGAAAGGAAAAAAAAAAAAGCTTGAATCTGATTGGTTAACAATGTAAGATGCAGAGAACAGTTGGTATTTGAAAACACTTTGCAGATTGGGTGCCTTACTTGTTCTCTATCCCTGTGAAGAGACACCATCAACAAGGCAACTTATGAAAGGAAACGTTTAATTGGGGACTTGCTTACAGCTTCAACAGTGTTGGTGCAGGAGCTGAGAGCTTCTATCTTTCTGTTGTTGTTTTGTTTTGTTGTTGTTTAAATACTTTTATTTACATTTTAAATGTTATCCCCTTTCCTAGTTTCCCCTCTGAAAATCCCCTATCCTCTTTCCTCCCCCTGCTTCCTAACCCACCCTCTCCCTATTCCTGGCCCAGGCATTCCCCTATACTGGGGCATAGAACCTTCACAGGACCAAGGGCCTCTCCTCCCATTGATGAAAGACTAGGCCATCCTCTGCTACATATGCAGCTAGAGTAATGAGTCCCTCCATGTGTTTTCTTTGGTTGGTGGTTTAGTCCCAGGGAGTCCTGGAGTTACTGGTTAGTTCATATTGTTGTTCCTCCTATGGGACTGCAAACTCCTTCAACTCCTTGCATACTTTCTCTAGCTCCTTCATTGGGGACCCTGTGCTCTGTCTAATGGATGATTGTGAGCATCCACTTCTGTATTAGTCAGGCACCTGCAGAGCCTCTCAGGAGACAGCTGTATCAGGCTCCTGTCAGCAAGCTCTTGTTGGCATCTGCAATAGTGTCTGAGTTTAGTGGTGGTTTATGGGATGGATCCCCAGGTACATGCTCCACTATGTCCATAGCAGCCTTATTTATAATAGCCAGAAGATGGAAATAACCCAGATATCCCTCAACAGAGGAATGGATACAGAAATTGTGGTACATTTACACAATGGAGTACTACTCAGCTATTAAAAAATAAATTCATGGAATTCTTAGACAAATGGATGGATCTAGAGGATATCATCCTGAGTGAGGTAACCGAATCAGAAAAGAACACACATGATATACACTCAATGATAAGTAGATATTAGCCCAGAAACTTAGAATACCCAAGATACAATTTGCAAAACACATGAAACTCAAGAAGGAAGACCAAAGTGTGGATACTCGGATCCTTCTTAGAAGGGGAAACAAAATACCCATGGAAGGAGTTCCAGAAACAAAGTGTTGAGCAGAGACTGAAGGAATGACCATCCAGAGAGCTTCTATCTTATGCTTACAGCTTCAACGGTTCAGGTGTGGGAGCTGAGAGTTTCCATCTCATACTCAAGTCGGAGTCACAGGGAAATCTAGCTAACTTGGAATGAATGGTATGGGCATTTGAAATTTTAAAGACCACCCCTTGTGACATGCCACACCTCTTAATCCCTCCTAAGCAGTCTACCAGCTGTAACCCAACATTCATATACATGAGCCTATAGGGCTCATTTTCATTCAATCCACAACACTGGGTTACGAGGTCTTTCTGACAAACTGAATCTGCAACGTTGAGGGCAAGGAGAACAGAAATGATTTCCATATATCTATTTTTCCTGAACATGGAAAAACAGAATTAAAATATAAAACACAGGAAAGGAAAAATGCATACATACTCACCAAAAACAATGTAGAAAGAGATGAGTAAGAAAGTCAAAGAAAAAGTTTCAGCTTATAGGAGATTTATTTGTACTTTGTAACCATGATTTTACACATATTAAATATTAAGGCTATATCATGGTTTTTCCATTTTTTTATACACTAGTTTGAATTTACTGCATGGTAGAAAGATGGGATCTACTGTTAACTTGCACTTCCTTACAATCTACTAAATTAATCTGTGCAGAGGAGTGAAAGTTAAATGAAAGATACAGATTTGCTCTTTTGCAATCATGTGTTTATTCTGTATCTTTCATGGCATTAGCTTCAAATGTATTTCAGTTACTTTTCTATTGCTTTGATAAAATACCATGACCAAGGCAACTTGTACATCGAAAAGTTTGTGTGTGTGTGTGTGTGTGTGTGTGTGTGTGTGTGTGTGTAGAAGGGAGTCAATGATGGTTGAGCAGAGACAGCAGGCAGGAGGCACCTAAAGCAACTGAGAGCTCACATTTGGAAACACAAACAGAAAATAGAGAGGGCTAACTTAAATTTTAATCTGTCTTTTGAAACCTCAAATCCCACCTCCGTGACTCTTGCAAGAATATTCAAAATACCTTCTTCTGCCAATTTTGAAATATACAATGCATCATTGTTGATTATCATTCCAAATGGTGCAATCAAACAATTACTCATCCTCTCTGGCTTTAACTTTGTACCCTTTGACTAACCAGCTCCCACACCTCTTCATGTTCATCCCAACCTGCTCAGCCACTGTGTGGGAACGACCACCCCACTCTTCACCTATTTGAGAGTACAGCATGCTAGTAGTATCTCATTTTTAGTGTGTAATGATCAAACGGGGTAAATAGCATTTCCAGTATAATGAAGTATGATACTTACGATTTTTATATAACACAAACCTTAAATGTAAGCCAAATTACCAGAAGAAACTTCAAAGTAGATGCATCAGAGTTGCAAAAGACATTGCCTTATTTTCTAGTGGGAATGTTTGTTGAACCCTGGATACTTGGATTTTTAAGAATAATTTTGATGTTTTAATACTTGGTGAAAAAACAATCTTGGCTATTTTAAATATGAGTTACATATTGGATCACTGGTAACTTGCACTTTAGCTACATATTTGTTCATCTCTACGATAAAAAATTTAGCAGTTTTCTACCTTTCAAAATACCAGTTGCCAAGTGTATAAATATGTACCAGAATTTGGTTTTCCCCTGTACTTGGCATTTTCTGTCATTTTAGCTTCTACTGTCTGTGACTGGACTTTTATACATGAGGCTCTATTCCTGGTATTTTTCTTTTTGAAACTTACCGACATTTTTGATAGTCGTCTTTCTCTTAAGTCCCATATCATGATCTTAACTTTCTGATACTATGTGGAAAGTGAATACTACTCTACGTGAAGAAAAGGGAGAAAATGGATATAATTATCATTTTAGTGTAGGAATCATAATGAAATATATCAAACTTGATAATGACAATAATTTTATGTAAATTTTGAAGGATAGAATTCATTCAAAATGAAACTTATTTCAAAAGGATTATGGCCAAGAAAATGATTGCTCTTGGGTAAAAATATATACACAAAAATTAACAAGAACATATTGTTTACTTTCTTCTAGTTCAAGATCCCAGACAGAAATAACAGAGATGGGAGTGCCTCAGAAAGCACAGACTCGACATAAAGATACTGAAGGCATTGGAAGATAATGAAGGGATTAATGCAGATTACTGCAGCAACACAATTTTTTCAAAAGTGCTACAGAGAAAATTTTAATGTATTGATAGACCATGTTTGAATAACTAAAATATTTTTCTGCATTATCATTTCTGTATCAAGCTCCAAAGTAGGGATGAAATCTACCCTCACGATTTAAATTACAAATCACAAATTTATAATGAGAAGAAGAAATACCTACTGGAACACTCCTGAAGAGTCACAGAATACAAAAAAGCTTTCAGGTTTCCTAAAATTAGGCTGTCAGTCATATCACAAAACTAGGCATTGCTCTGTCAGAACCCTGTCCTAAGAATGGAAGGAATGTTCCAGATAGGCAAGTTTTTCCACAGTTTCTTCCTAAGATCCTCCAAGTATCTCTTGCCACGTGGTTGTGTTTTTTAAAATACTTCAAATTCATATTTCTTCCAAAGTTATTAAACAATTTTACATTCCTATGATTTATATGTACTGATTTCTTTCCCTGGAAATCTATCCAGTCTTCCTCCATAGTATCTATCAGTCATATTTGATTTCCTTTTCTGAGCAGTCTATATAAACAGAGACCATCCTTAGAATGGTAAATACTGCCTCCCTTCTATACATCTAGGTGGCTTAACTGAACTGTACATGAAGTATGAGCATGCTATACACAGTAATGTCTGGGCAAGAAATGGACCTTCTTTAATTGCAGCGGTTAGATGGTGTGGAAGAAAACACAGTCACATCTCTGGCGTTGATAAGTACCTGGTGTCAAGAAATTTTAATCCAGCAACAACACAGCAGCTCTGATTGTGTTCATAGACCTTCTAGGTCTGTGCCATTTGGCTTGAGTGTATATATGCCCTTAGTATACACCTTGAATATCTTCTGCTGGAACAGTTTAGTAACACCTTTAATTCCAAAAAAAATGACATACTGTTGAGGGGCAGACAACATGACAAAGCAGAGAAAGGTTTGACAGAATGAGTCAGAGTTATGAGAAATGCTATTTAAGAGCAGGTCGGGGGAGAGAATCTGTTGTCAGGGAGTTTGGAGTTGAGCCAGTTGGGAGTCAGTGCAGTGAGAGTATTACAGTGGAGTTGAATTAACTTCTGACTTCACGCAGTTCAGGGCAGGTCAGCAGAGGCAGTTAAGCCAGAGAATAAGAAGGAGCCAGAAGACTGGAACAAGTTGCCAGAGTTAGTTTCAGGTCAAGCAGAGCAATTTGGTGAGAAGCTGAGAGAAGCCCAGATTGAATAAATCAGCTTGGATGGGAGTTTGAGCCAGAAGAGTTGAGTTGAAATAGCCAGCTGGATATCAGAAATAACTAGGAAGGGGTGAGCTCATTCAGCAAGTCTCAGAGATGACAATTACATCTGATGAATAATACAATTACACTTAGGATTGTTCAATCCTGTCCATCTAACAACTGTGTTTCCCCTGACAATTGGAAGCTGAAAAAAGGGAAAGTTAAGGAAAGCGATACAAAGGCACAGTAGAGGAAAGGCTCTGGATATGTGATTTGCTCTAGTCCTCATTTTACAAGGGCTTGTTTAGATTTTCTGACAGTTGTCACCAATTCCTTGCTCTGTTCTAACTTCAAAACCCATCTCAAGTGCAGCTCTGGAATTCTTCCTTTGCCTAGGCTCAGGCAGCCTTGCCCTTTCAGACATCACTCTGTCATTGTAGTTGATTTAATTCTACACTTTACAGCTATGGTATACGCAAAAAGGGGATGATGGGGGTATAGTGCCACTTCTATGTTACCTTTAATCTAGAAAACATACTAGTAACCAGCAAAGATTAGTAACACAAATACAGAGTAAGATATTAAGGAAGAAGTGACCCAACTATTTTTCATGGGAGTTTTTGAGCAATTGCAATGTACAGCCTTAGCAAGCATATGAAATCACAGTGAACATTTAGGAAGTAACGAAAATGAGTCAACTGAAAGAGATCCACAAGCCTTCCTAGTCTCCGTCAGATGCATCTTCCAAGAACCTACTGAGTAACTCCAAAGTAGCTAGCTAGAAGAAGCCATGATATATATTTTTTCACAGAAACAATGAAGAATTATTAGTAAAACAAATATACCTAACCAATCAGCAACAGCAGTTCAATTCACAAGAAACCTAAAGGCTCTGCCAATCAGCCCTAGTCCAGGAAATGGCAAGAAGCTGCAGAAATATCACAAGAAGTTCTTTGGTGCGGTCATGATAAACTATGATCAGCAAAGAAGGCAAGGCGAATGCCACAGGATTGTCAGCAAAGAGCAGTATCAGCAAAGACTAATGAAGACCAGCAAAGAGTGGCAAGGTAAACCAGTGCCACAGAGGTGCTCACTGTCTGTTGGGTTATGCTTACACTCTCTCCAAACGTCACACCTCCTCTCAAGTGTCCGCTCCACGAAAACATCACATGTCTTTTCACCAGGCAGCTTCCAGAAAAATACCACATGTATGTTCTCACCAAATCATCTTCTCATGTGTCTGCTTCAGGAAAACATCCTCTCATAATACAGTTTCCAGGAAAACATCACATGACCCAGCTGAGTCTCCAAAGAAACCAGCAATTTCCACTTCAAAGGTGTGATTATGTTTTCTTTCTTTGTATTACTTGATACACTATTTAAACTTTCTCTAACATTTGTAATTATATATTATATATTAAAATATTTGTATATTATATGGAAGTAGCATGGTTTTGATGACCATTTGGTTTTCAATGTATTTTGTTTCTTTTTCTATTGAATTTTTAATTTTTCTTATGCCTTCTTAAATTTATCAGGATATTTTAAGTAAAAATTCAAACAGTACTGTCCTATAGCTATCTCATGCAACTTGAAGCACTCCCTCTTGGAGGGAGGCACATATGGCTTAAGAAACTAAACTTGTAAGTCTCTGGACACTTATGAAACTTACAGTGGTCAGGACACGCACTGCTAGGAGATTCATAAGAACCTTTGCTAAGGTTGTAAAAGCAGAAACAGTAAGTGTCAAGTCTTTCCTTAGTGAAGCTCCCTGCAAAATGGGCAGGGAGTTTTCTTTCTCAAGTAAGCAGAGCCCCCACTCTTCCTTCTGTATTTCACACTCATGTTTTGAACTGATGTTATATTATGTTCATGATCGTTCAAACCTATTTTCACTTTTGTTCAAATCTTTCTCTTTTGTCTTTTTTTTGTTTTGTTTTTAATTTCTACTTTCATTTTCCATGGTCTGGGTACCAGGCCAGCCAGTCGTACTTAGTGAAACCCTTTTTCAAAACTAACAGCAACAAAACACCACCAGAACACTAATTAAATAAATGTATGTTTCTAAATTTCTACCTCAGATTGGTTTCTGGGTTTGCTGGTGGTTTTGTTTGGGTTTGCTTCTCAGACAGACTGCTGTTTAGTTAGAGTACATGACTGCCAGGCCACTATGTGCCCAAAATTCAGCACTGCATCTGCTTGGAAATGTGTACTTCACAGTCACTGAATTTTTCATCCCCTGCTTAAAAACAACAACCTGTTTCATTACAAAGGCATCTGTATCTACACTGAGACTTTCATCATTTTCATTTCCCTACTCTTTGTATTATTTTACAGTCCTCTGCCAAGCATGGTGCTTTTATACATTTCTTGGAAGGGCTTTCCTAAATGTTTTATGTTTGAGGGCTATGCTATTCTCTGCAAAGAAAACCAAAAACTTTCTAGTCTCTTGGGAAAGTAACTATGTATCCTATGCTTTTGCTCTTTTGTATCATTGGATTGGATATGCCTCACCTAATGTAAGTATTGTTAGTAGCCTTGTTGATATGGCTACATCCATTTCCTGGGAGTTATTCCTTCCAGTATTTCCCTCCTGTAGTTTTATAACAAATAAACGAACATTCTGGTCTAACACATCAGGACATAAAATCAAGCAGTGCTTTTATCCTTCTTATGGACAGTCACACCACTTCTCATTATGTCTGTGAACTCTACTTTTGTGAATTAATTTGACTTTTGTTAACATTATTATTAGTTTGATCCATTAAATTTGTGCTAGCTGAAATTTACATTTTTTTTTTTTTTTACATTTCTATTTGCCTCAAATTACTATTTGGGAGCATTAAAGATGTTAGGCATACACAGAATTTTAACTTCCTTCTTGTCCTGTACAAGGGCATTTGCTGTGTCATTAATTCTGTCTACAGTTCCTTCTCTCGCCACACCAGAAGCAAGGAATCTGCTCTTTGGCTTCCAGATAGCTACACTGTTCAGTGAACTTTTTCTTGTACCTCTTTGAGATAGTTTTGTACTCTTGATTGACTAGTCCAGTATAGGAGAGCGCGTAAATGTCTTCCCACTGTGATATTAGTGTTAATTGCCAACTTGACAGAAGCTAGAATCACCTACAAACTAAGCCTCTGGGCACATCTGTAAGAGATTATCCAGATTAAAGTGAGCCATTGAGAATGTCTGTGAATGGTTATCTTGATTAGGTTAATTAACATGAGAAGCACAATCGAAATTGTAGGCAAGACCATTCCCTGGGTGGGGTTCCTGGACTGCATGGGATGACAAACTCAACCTGAGCAGGCATTCATCACTCTCTGACTCCTGATTGTGGATGTGATGTGACCAGGCACTGCCTTGAACTTTGAACTGAAATAAACCCCTTCTCCCTTAACTTGCTTTCATCATAGTATTTTACCTCAGTAGTTGTGGAAAGCCGTGCTGCGAGCAATCGCCATTATAAGATGGCGCTGGCTTCTGCTGTGCCTAACTAGTAAACAAGCCTTGTGCGCAAGTGTGAGAGTGAACTCACGCTTAGTCACTGCCCATCTTGGGGCGTAGTAATGAGGTGATGGGCGAGCAACAAATCAGGAGCTGACATGCCACATCAGGTGCTGAAACACCACACTGAGGGCTATATAAGCAGCACCATTTTCCAGGGTCTGGGTCTTCCCTCCTTAAGAAGCAATAAAGCTTGCCGCAGAAGAATCCGGTTGTCCGAGTGTGTTCTTGCCGGCGAGAACGATAGCTCGGGACAAGTAGTAGAATAAGAACCTAATCCGCCACCCAATTTCAAGAATACAAACCTGTTATAGTTGTAGTAGAGGTAGTTCTTTTCTGATTTTCATGTATATATTTTCTAAACTGCAGCAACATGGATAATGTGGATGAAATGTTTCTTGTTGGCCATGTTCTGTGCATTTTGTTGTGTTTAGCATCATGTCTGGGTTCTCCTCTCAGAATGCCAGTCTCCCATCTCGAACTGGCTCACATTGTGAAGTACCATGTCTCCAGGTACTTCCTGTAGTCCCCTGTTTGGAATGCATAGTCAAGTGAGCAGCTAAGGAAGCATGCGATGAAATGAAATATGTTCTATCTGAATTATTGTGAAATAATTACCAAATAATACCCATGCCCTGGTGTGAACTACAGAGTTTCACAACCCACTTCTTGTTCTAATACATACAAGACTTACAAATACATTATTAAGTATAAGTTCTGCTTTGCTTAAGATCACTGAGTGATTTTTGTGACACTGATGTAACAATCTGAATATGTTATATATAAATTAACATTTCTTTCAGGTTAAGGGCAGACTGTGAAGTGTCCCTGTCCTGGACTGGTGAGGAGATGCTAGCCTGCACAGAGAAATTGAGTGTTACAAAAATTATTTAGGTAGATGCAGAGATGTATCCCGAAGTTAACTCAAAATTTGCCTGATGAAGAAATAAGTGGTTTTTCAATGATGCAAATTCAGTAGGTGTTTTGAACGTTCTTGAAATCATCTATCTTAGTACTTCATATAATTTTAAAGTTTCATCATTTTCCTGAATCTCAGACTTGAAAGGATTTATTATCCTTACAAAACCATATATATCTTCTTCCGTGTTTGAATGTTCCCTCTAAATCCATATGTATTTATGTACAAATATACCCACATCTAAATGTATACACATGGGGATTAAAGTCCTGAATCCAGCAACAGAAAGCTCACAGAAGCATAGCTGTGTGTTCTCCATCACCTGTTTACCTCACCAAATCAAAAAGAAAAATTAAAATTTCATTAACGTTTCCTATATAATCTTCACTCCATTTTTTGCCATTGATTTGAAATAATGTTCACTCACTGTGTGTCTTGGTATACAAGTGCAGAGGGTTGATACGTTCAATAATGAGCAGAATATGTAAGAAGGTTAATGAATAATTAACAAAGTATTTTTTTTGTACAGGATTGAGTTTACTAAGTCTATTTGGTTGTTTTGTTTTATTTTATTTTGTCTTAGAAAAATTAAACTTCTCTCAGTCTGAAGAACATCCTATTTCTCAAGATCCTCTAGATGCCTAACAGCACCTGCATCCTGACCTCCTACTCCCCCCCTTTGGACTTAAGAGTTCAAAACTGGACCCCTTCCACACTGTCCTTGCTTTGGTTCAGGCTGGGATTTCCACCTGAGACTAGCCAACCTATGTCTAAGAATCCAAATTTGACTCATCATTCAAACTGCATTTCAGATATTATCTCAATTTTAATTCTCCTAGATGGGAAAAACAAAATTCCCCTCTACCTCATTCTCAGCGCGCGCACGCGCGCGCACACACACACACACACACACACACACACACACACACACACCACACTTCATTTGGAAAGTTACAGCTGTTTCTCCTCATTGGTAAGATTCTAAGAAGTAACAATTCCAGATTCAGAAATGTGTACAAATGTTTCGCTGAAATTTCAGCAGGCAGGGAGAGGTTTCTAGTTAGTAGACACTTTTATTCCACAGTAAGAGCTCTCTTACCAGCTGTTATGCCTGATCATACCACTCTTTCTGCCAAAAACAACATCTTCCCCCAGTGCCCTACTCCTCAGCTGAGCCACTCCAAAACAATGTTTGCTCCTCATTAAACCTTGCGATGTCAACTGAGAATCAGTTCACCCCACAAGCAGCTCAAACCAAATCAGGGAGGAGAGACACAAAATCTGTTCCTGGTGACTCACACCACAGAAAGGATGTACCCCAGCCTCTGCATTCCTCTCAAGCTGGGAGCTAAGGAGAAACTCTGCTCTGAAGACTGGGAGAATGCCCTGGTGGTAATTAAACTCTGTGGCCAAGAGGGCACGTGTTGCTGTTATGAGGACCTTGCAAAGTAAATAAACCACAAAATTAATTGGCTGTATCTCATAGAAACCACACAGCTGAAGAGGTACTTGGACCACCTAACCCAGTGAATTGGAACCCTGGTTCTGATCTATCTCCAAGGAATAAAAAGACTTTGACAACCAGATGGGGCTCCTAACATAGATATTGGCCAATGCTGTTGGTTATTGCCCTCGCCAGTGGTCTACTGTGACATGGAAAGGTCTGGTACAAAAAGGTAAAACAAAAATCCCGAATGCTTCAGAAGAGAGACTGGTTTGGTATTTTTCTGGCCCCAGACAAACTCACTGGCATTGGAGATTCTGCATCTTGTCCACCCACACCAGAGGGATCCTGTTGTGCCTGAAGCTTCTTTCCTACTTAGAACTCTGAGCTCACTGTGATTGCATTATCAGTAATTTCAAAATGCATTTCAATGTTAAGACACTTGTGCATGAGCCTGGGATTGGTAGACAGTACTTGGGAGGTACTGAAGGAGGAAAGTGGGTTTGATGTAATCTATTTCAAGGAAAATATATTAAAGATACACTTTTTGCTTAAAGCATCTGTTCCCTTAGTCTAATTCTCCCTTTTGTTCTTAGCCCCACTCAGATATCAACAGTAGATCAGAAGAACTTGTTTAAATTAATGCTCAGCTTAAACATGACCAAGCTGATCTTCGCTGAAAACACAAGAAACTATGCCAGAGATTTTCCTTTCTACCAAATAGCTGATTGTGAAAAGTTTAAACACAATTACAAAGACATTCCATAAAGTTAAATGACAAAGACATATGAAGTTGAGCAATGCAGTTATGAGAGGAGAGTATGAGTTGCATTGGAGAAAATGCATGAAGCCAAGAATACAATGAAACTATTATGAGTAATGTCTTACCTGTACTGAGTTGAAGAGCATTAGTGCTTCCCATGATATGCTGTAGAGTATGGAACACATACTGTGTTTCTTGGTGGTAACATTACTCATTTTTTGGTGTTCAACTATGGAGGGTTATGATTGGTTATTTGGTCAGCCGATAGGCTGTGTACATGCTAGATGACGTACAACTGAGGGTAGAAATGGGAGACAGGAGCATACTGCCATCAGGTGATTCCAGCCATTAGCAAATCCAGGGCATGTTCGTCTGATGACCTCTGCTCTGAAGCAACTTCATATGTTGAGCCTAGGGAGAGACGACAAGTGACTGGCATATACTACCAGAAAACAACCATCAGAGATTTCATATATGTACATGGGGCATTTATGTATATACGTGTGCATATATGTGTGTGCATATATATAGTGTTTATATGTGTGTGTATATATACATATTTGTATATCAGGAAATAAAGGAAAAATAGTGTTGTCTTTCACAATAATCACATTAATTTGGTTCTAGACAACTTCTTATTTGGTTCTGAGATTATTCATTTAATTTTCTTCAAAAATATTGCCATGATTTAAAAACTACATTCTAATATTTTCTTGCCCAAAGACTAAATGAAATAACAAATTAACCAATGTGAAACTTATTTTATATTGAGCAAAATTAAAAGTATATTAATATGCTCTATATTAAAGCATTATTTCAGTGATATCTCAGATAATAAAGTATAGTTTTATTTGAGTTAAGTTCTCATTTTATTATTAATTACAGAGATGTAAAGAAGTTTTAAAATTACAGGCAAATAAGATGGAATTCACTGCCTTCTCAAAACAAAAATGAATTATATAAACAGAGATTACATAGTGTGGGAGAATATAGAAAGGGTAACTCTGAGTACTCTCAGCTCGCCAGGTCTGTGTCTTTTCTATCACCAGCTGCACACACAAACACCTTATAAATCATATTAGGAGAACAGACTAAATGCCAGTTAGAGTTTAAAATTATGTGTCTTACTCTAGTCTGATTCCATATGTTCTCAGGCATATGCAAGCATCCACACAGGCATTCATTCTGCATGTATGTAGGCATGTGATATATGAGAAAGTTCACTGTTCTATTACCAATCTAAAATGAATGGACACTTTACAAAGGTCTTGAAGAAAATAATGTATGTCAACATGTGTGTACATATGTGAGATTTGTACATATATGTGGTGTCACTATACTGAGTAAAAAGAGAGAAGCTTAAGATGTTATAAATGTGATTAAAGCATTTGTAGGATAATCTAATGAATGGAAAAGTCGTATCTTGTACCTCAGTTGGAAATTGGGTATTTTATTAATCACCTAACTTCATAATCATATTACCTACATTCATGTAAGTGTGTGTTTGAAAACATAAAGGAGAAGGGTGTCTCAATGAGTTTTAGCAGTCCCACCATCTGCCAGTCACCAGTGAAAGGCAGAAGGTTTTCATCCATCATTATGGGTCAGATCTCCATGATTAAAACCTCAGGGCTTCTCAGGGGTATAAACTCCTGGCTCTCCACCTGCACACTTCCCTGTGGACTCATCACCCTTGACTTTAAACAACTCTGCAAAAGCAAGTTAATTTTAATTGAGAAGCAGAATTTAACAATGAATAAAAAGGGAAGCTAGTTAACATTATTCACCAGGTAAAGTTAACAGAGGATTTTGTTTGAAAAAATAAATAAATTCTGGGAAAAAATGCTTGTCTTGTTTTTTATATTAAAATTATTATTAACTGATTGAAAAATGGTTCTTAAAATTAGAAAGAACCAAGAATTATATTCTTGGTTCTTTCTAATTATATATAGTTGCCCTCTCTGGAACAATAGCTGCATCCCAGCCGCCTGCAAAGCCCAATTTGACTTTCCAATGCTTTGGAGTCAATAAAATCCCAAATGATTTGGGGCCAATCACTCTCCCAGTTGTTTAAATTCAGGTTCATTTTAGAGAAAATCTAATTTGTGTGGTCTGATTCACTTACATTTAACTTATCAAATAATATTTCAAAAATTAATCTGTTTTGAGAAAAACCACCACTATAAAAAAAAATGTTGAAATCTATGCTTTTTCCAAAAGGGAATGTCATTTCAAGGTTAAACAAGTCAGTCTCTGCCCCAAAGTTTTCACCAAGAACTGAGACCTCAGAGTTTTTAACAGTCTGTCTTTTCAATCACAGTCAGAGCTGGGAGGAACTTGTGTGCCCTGCATTCCAATTCCATTGAGAGGCCACCATTATTACAAACAGTGCCCAGCAGTTGTCCTGATACAAGACAGCCATCCCTGGTTAAGGGACTGACAGAACAATGGTTTGCAAGCAGCAGCTTGGAACTTCTGTCTTTTTTCATGGAATAATGCCAGCTTCAGAAATACACTGGGTAGAGTTTAGTTTTCCTGTTAATTTGCATAAGAAACAAGGGGTGGAGCTACAACTTTCTCTCTCAAAACCAAAGAAATCTCAGGCAATATTTTTATTCAAGTCTCTGATGGGGTCTTATTTTGTTCTTCTCAAGCTTGAATGTGATCCTGTCAACGATGTTAACCTTATCTATACCATGAACTAGAAAACATAAATTTCAGTGTCTTTGGTGGGAAATTAAATTTGATTATCATTAAGGTGTTCCTGATAGTTCATTGTGGAAATCACAGAAAATCTTACATCATTTGATGGTTGCTTGATAGAACAAATGCGGACTAAGAAAAGTAAAGTCGAAAAAGGGATCTGAAGCTTTTAATTCATTTTAAGCCCTGACTAAATGAAATATTTTATGATTTACTTTTTCTTCATGCACAGAGGTAATGTTAGTATGTTTATACCATATTTCATTTTTAAGAGGCATCCAAGCAAAAGAGTGTAATAGAAAGAATAAGACATCAAAACAGGTTTGAACTCTATTTAGTGAACACTATTTGTAATGTGGCAACTTACTTAAGTTCTTTATGTCTTTTTTTCCAAAAGTATAAAAATAAATGTCTCACTGTTGTGGAAACTAAATGAGTATAGTTTATAGACAATGCATACAGAGAGATAGACAGACAATCATATGTATGATTCAAATATATGTAGGAATCAAATATATATTTTATATGTTATATGTCATATGCTATATGTCATATGTTATATATTATATGTTATATTACATATTACATGTTACACATTATATATTATATATTACTTAAGACATCATATGTGTGTGTCTATCAGTTCATAATTTTTAATTTGAAATGTCAGATATTTGTTCACACACACATATATGTATAAAATACCATATGTGTGTATATAAATGTATCAGTTCATAATATTTAACAAAAGAAAAAAATCAGACTCACACCATTTCTACTTGCTGTCTCTACTTCATCCTTGAGGTTCAGAATGTGTGTCCTCACCCTTCCAGTCCCGCCTCCATGCCCGCCACTTCACTGCAGCAGCAGTGAAGGGACTCATCCCTCTAGAACCCTAAGACAGAATAAACTCACCCTTTTGTATGTAGTCTTGGCCATGATGTTTTATCACAGCAACAGAAAAGTAACTAGTACATCTCCTAACACCATGGAAATGTGAAAAGCCTTCTTTAAACTCGGGAAAAAGCATTGCTTCCTTGATGTGTCTTGATAGTTCAGATTTTATGATCTAAAACAAAATATTACAATGACCAGTTAAAAACAAGCTAGCTTTGTAGTGCTGCTGATTGCCGGCCTCATCCTGAAGTTTCTATATTGCGTTCTCCTCCTTATTCTAGACCTGGGTTTTATCTCACTCATTGCTTGGCTCAGCTGAACACCCTCCTCATCTTCTTGCTATCATCCAAATATCCCTGTCCCATTTCCACCCTGCACTACAAGAACTCTCTGCTTAGGACACTGCCATTGTTGTGTTAGTTGTTCCTAGCTTTACTGCCAAAGTCATTTGCCTGGTTCTGGTCTCCAGCCTCTTCCTATAAAGTCTTCCAGGTTTTTACCATCACACAGAGAGGAGGGGTGAGTGTGGGACACCTCCTTACCATTCCGAAGATTTTCTTCCTGTTCCACATTTCTTCTCTAGGTGGAATACCTCTTGTATCACGTTCCCATGATATATACTGTAGGGATTCAAATGAGAATGGACCCCATTGGCTTGTATATTTGAGTGTTTGTTACCCTGTTGGTGGAACTGTTAAAGAAGGATTAGGAGGTGTGGCTTTGCTGTAAGAGGTGTGTCACTGGGGATGGATTTTGAGGTTTCATAACCTATGCAAAACTCAGTCTCTGTTTGCTGCCTATGAATCAAAAGCTCCATGCTACTGTTCAAGAAGCCTACCTAACTGCTTCCCCCCATAGTAATCACGGACTAGCCCTCTAAGCCTGTAAGTGAGCCATGTTGAATGCTTTCGTTTATAAGAATTCCCTTGGTCAGTGTGTCTCTTTACAGCAATAGAATAGTAACTAAGACAAATACCAGGTCCTACTCTCTCCATCAATTGCAGTTGGCTATCTGACTACATTAAATTCTTCTACCTAGGAATTAATAAATGACTATAATCCTCAACACAATTACCATAATAAAGATTTCACATAACAAATTGTCATAGAAATACTATTGAGATTCCTGAACTAGACCACATGCTTTTTGTTGCCTGAAATTATTCATTTGTTACCTAAATGGTCTCTAGATGTACAGAGTACGTGCTGGAACCAGTTCTTGTAGAATTGGTTGATTAGTAACTAAAACTGTGCACATTGTAGAAGTAACTAAAATCCTAGCTTTTAATTTTTACACATGGGAAGTAAATTTAGAAACAGACCTCTCCTACTCCTTTCACTCAGTTTTACCAAGGTCCAATCACTTACCCAGGCCTGCTTTTTGGCTTTGTTTGTATATTAATGCTTATTTTCTGTATAAACATCAGCCTGGACTTTTTAACCTATCTGTGATGCTTAAAACTGTTTATACATGATAGAATCTGGAAATATATAAAAAGGATGTCTCTTGATAGGTCTATGAATATATTTCTTGGAAGGGGGGAGATGCTCTTCAAGAGTAGTGAAGCAATTCTTGCGTGGACCGCAATATAAAGAAGTCCGAAAGAAAAGCAGAGCCATCTTTTATAGATATATATTCACTACACAGTGGTTATGCCTTAGTTTCAAACATGACCTCAACATCCACAACAACAAAACTACATTCTTCCGTCCTTATCATCATAGTCCATACTAGTGAAAATAGAATAAAAATTTGTCTATGATCCATGGTTATTCTAAAGTCAAGAAAAGTTCAAAATATTATCAAGAAAGCTCAAAGAGGAAAGGAATGTCTTGCTACATCCATGCTCTCACTCTGTTCTACAAAATGTGAGAAAGTTTCTAGTGTCCATTACTTTAATTTTGTTATATTCAGTTTATTGATATAAAGAATAAAGATGGAAATCCTTTTTTTATTATTTTATGTACAGATGTTTTCTCTGCATCTGTGTCTAAGTACCACATGCAAGATGCCCATGGAGGCCAGAAGTTGACATCAGCTCCCCTTGAAATGAAGTTGTAGATTTCCTGTGTGCTGTCGTGTCAATGCTGGGTATCAAACCCAGATCCTCGTGATGGGGAATGGAGGGATCCCTAATGAATGTGTAAGAAGTAAATGAGTTCTTTAGAGAATGTTTGTCTTTGACATAATCACAGCCATGTCAAACAACCAAATTTCTCACATCCACAACAATGTAGAGAACAAAACAACAAAAATGCGAGTAGCAAAACCTTCACTGCATGAGGCTCAAAGGGATGGCAAAGCCTTTCTCTGGTTCCAGTACCATTGTTTATGAAAACTGTCAGCCACAGCTTCCTCTTCTAGGTTGACTGCAGCCCTTTGCAGACCTCCTACCTAGACTAGCTAACCCTTATTCCTCATTCACCTGACTATCATAAATAAATTTCCTCACTCAGCTATACTCAGTACACCTGCCTCCTCAGTTCAGCTGTATAAAATACATATGCCGAGTTTCCAGGTTGCAGTTGGAAATCCATCAGAGAGAACACATCCCACACAATCCAGCCTTTCTCTACATATGTCTCTTGATCTGTCTCTTCTTCATT
The DNA here is from genome assembly GCF_000001635.26 of Mus musculus. Classification (NCBI taxonomy): domain Eukaryota; kingdom Metazoa; phylum Chordata; class Mammalia; order Rodentia; family Muridae; genus Mus; species Mus musculus. The sequence continues at coordinate 128,408,542 of NC_000069.6, read as the reverse complement.
CTGTTGATGCCCCAATCAAGTTAGACCCTGAAGCTGTAAAGAGCAGATACTCTGGAAGAGCAGTAACTGTTTAGCCATCTCCCCAGTCTATCAAAATACCTTTTAAAGCTCAAAATACACTAATTTATACTTGACTTTTTAGTTTTGGAGTTTAAATATAATATTCAAATTATTGATAGTCAAAGACTGTCTGGACCTGGACATCTTTTATTCCTCTTCACCCATGTACTATGGTTATATGTGTGTGTATGTTAATATTCACACATATACATATATTCATATATACACTACATAAACTCAGATCTATTTCCTGCTTCTAGAATTTATTTACCCTCAGTACTACTTATCCCAAGTCAGATCTATTGGTCTGATCTATGCCCATCTAGACCTATCTCTAATCAATGCATTCTCTCCTTTTCAATTTCTAGAGGCTAAAACTATACTGCAATTCTCTATTAATATAAAATATACTGCTCTGTTAATGTTTTAAGCACACTTTCAACTTATAAATAGGTGAGATTTAGAGGCTATATATCAACATTTTTCTTAAAATTATGTCAGGCTTCAGTATTAAGTGTTACTGATGCTGAATAATACCTTTGGGAAAGAAAACAATTAATTGTTTTGCATATTTTAATGACTGGCCTATAGACATAGAAATATTGCTTGTGAGCTTTATTAAAGGGAAATTATATTAAAGGGATATGATAAAGGTTGCTAATTATTATACCATTTTATTTCTAATTCAGTATTAATGTAACAAGGCAGAGAGGAGGAGGGGAGGATCAGACAAAGAGGAAGAGCCAACAGAATACAGGGTGGGAACCCACCCACCTGGCTTTTTGATTACCTGGAAAGATGAACATCAGCTCTAAATTCTGACAGCCTAGTAAATCTGGAGGGATAAGATGGCTGTTTTTATAAACACACATACATTTAAGTGAAAACTAAACGTGAAAGATATCAGCACATGAAAAGCTAAGAAGTGAGTTTTTAAATAGAAATCAATCCATAAACAGAGTGTGTGGGGGATATGGGGTTCTTGTAACCAACTAATGTCAAAGCATAGCAAGGCTCGACTTCTTACTGTCTTTTAGAACAAAAGGAGATGATCAATTAATAGAAATACAGAGATGTTAACTGATGTCATGGTTAACCTTCATTGTCAATTTGATGGGATTTGAAATTACCCAGAAAGTAAACTTTGGGGTTTCTGTAAGCATGTCTTCATAATGTTTTAACTGGGAAAAGAAGAGGCACCCTGACTGTGCACTGACCCATGGACTGATGTTCCCAGACTGACAAAGAAGAAAGTGAGATCACAGGAAACTTTCAACTCTCGCTGCCTCTCGACTGCAGACACAACACAGTCAGCTGCTCTGTGCTCTGGTCACCCCATCTTCCCCAGCATGATGAATGTGAATCAAACCGTGATCCCAACTGGACTCTTCCTTCCTTTAGTAGCTTTGTTAGATAATGCAACATCAATGCTCGGGGAGTTTGTAAGGGAAGGGAATTCTGATAACCACTGATCCCTAGTTGCTGAGAAAATGGAAGCCAAAACAGTAAGTTCCATCACTATGATTGTATCTATGATGTAGAAACTCAATTATAGAAACCACTGTAGCAGGGTCAGAATGTTGAAGGAGAAATTCAACATCCTCCATGTGGTGATTGAATGAGAGTCCCCCCCACCCCCCGCAATATAACTTCAAATGTTGGAATATTTAGTCCCCAGTTGGTAGTGTTACTTGAGTGGGCTTAAGAAGTATAGCCTTCATTGGGGACCCTGTGCTCAGCTAGAGAAAGTACCCAAGGAACTGAAGGTGTTTGCAGCCCCATAGAAGGAACAACAATATGAACTAACCAGTATCTCCAGAGCTCCCTGGGACTAAACCACCAACCAAAGAAAACACATGGTCGGACTCATGGCTTTAGCTGCATATATAGTAGAGGATGGCCTAGTCGGTCATCAATGGGAGGAGAGGCCTTTGGTCTTGTGAAGGTTCTATGCCCTAGTATAAGGGAATGCCAGGGCCAGGAAAAAGGAGTGAGTGGGTTGGAGAGCAGGGGGAGGGAGAAGGGGGAAGGGATGGGGGGGTTTCCAGAGAGGAAACTAGAAAAGGGGATAACACTTTAAATGTACATAAAGAAAATATCTAATAAAAAGAAAAAGAAGTGTGGCCTTGGCCAAGGATTTATGTCACTTGGGTGTGACATTTGAGGTTTCAAACACTGGTGTCATTACCATTTAACTTTGCTCCATGCTTGTCGTTCAAGATGTGAGGCATTCAGTTCCTGCTGCCCTGTGACCTCCACGCCACCATCAAGGACTCTAATCCCCTGGAATGATAAAACCAAATAAACTCTTTCCTGCATAACCTGGCTTGGGTATGGTGTCTTGTGACAGCAATAGAAAAGCAACTACTATTCTCTCTACCTGGAAACAAGGGCTATGCTATAGGTTTGATAATAATTCATCCAGAAGCTGAGGCAGAGTAGAATCAATCACCAAGACAGGCGTGGATGTGTATGATACCTGTCGAGGAAGTATCCATCTGCCAGCTCTAAATGGATGGACGGGTCTTGGTATCTTGCTTCTGCATGGTTCCAGCAATGCTTTGGTGTGTCTTTTGCCTTGCTGTCAAATATCTGACTGTCAAATAGAATGGCACTGACTCTGGGAAACGTTAAATGTAGTTCCCCTTAAAAGAAGCAACTAGAAGTCTTTCTCATAATCAGAACTTAGATCTTGGATTTTTTTTCCAAAGTCCTAGTCTTCTGAGATAGAATCATCTTATTTCATGCTAACTGTAGAAGCTATTTTACAACACATACCTTTTTGCTCTGTTGATGAAATTAGATTTGAATCACGATCATGAGTCCAGGTATATTCCTAGCACACAGTGCCAAGTGATGTCCATCAGTGCTGTGCTTGAGAAAACATGTACCAAAGCATGTGCCATTTCAAGTTTCATGTGCAATTATTCTTGGACAGCAATTCTTTTTCGTTGTGTAGATGTATTTTAGAGCTAACTATGTCTTCCTAGTCTTCAGATGACACTCGAGAAGTGCAGAGACTGATGACTCTTGAATCTGTGTGAGTCTTCATACTTATTATTAAGGGAATCCTTCAATTTTTCATTCATTCCAATGATTTTTGACGCTGAAAAAATAAGGAGTGGCTTTCAGCTTAAGAAATGTCACTACTTACCCATGGGAAATTTAAATATCTATTCTTAAAGCCAATATGATCAGCACTTTAACAAAGGGAAATAAGAGCCGAAGGGTTAAAACAACAAGATAAAATGTAAAAAGCGATTATAGAAAAAATTTCTAGCACTAATTTATCTAGCTAGGGGAAAGTTTGCCATGTGCATACACCTGCAAGCCTGCAAACACACACACACACACACATACATATGCATATATATATATATATATATATATATATATATATATATATATATATATATATATATATACATGTACATACATATATATATATACACATATACACACACACATATATATACATACACACACACACACACACACACACACACACACACACACACACACACACTCTGTGTTCACCGGAACGTGATGTCCAGGAAAGGAGTAGGAAGTGCCTACAGCCGCCGATATGGCTCTCACCGGCTTCCTCAGTTCTGTATATACACTCTCTCTCCTGCCTTCAGACGCTCAGCTTAAGAACAGGAAGCTGCTTGTAGCAGCACTCGGGCTGATATTAATTGTCATGCCCAGGGAAAGAAGCAATTTATCAGATAACTGGGTCCCAAGCCATACAGGGCCCGAGAGATTAAAATGATCACCTTGAATTGCACTCAGAAGCTAAAAGGCAATCAGCACAGACGGCAGGGCACAGGTGGACCATGCTCCGTGTAGCCAATCTAGTTAAGCAAGCGGACCACACCATTTTCAGGGTCTAAAGCTTCCGAGTGGTCTCTGAAGTGTTGTTCCACACAAAGCTTGGAGGGTGAATTGAATACAAATTTTTCACGCATTTGAGGATTTCTCCTAGAAGAAATGACTTTTAAAGAGAAAACAAATGAAAAATCGTATGAAATAGACTCCAGACAATTTGTTAAAAAAATCAAAGGGCACCAGTAAGATGAAACAGGCTACTAAGTTATGCGTGAGGGAGTTAAAAAAAAAAAAAACCTGGTGTTCCATGCAGGAGTAAGTTGTGACAGTCACGCTCCTTTCTCAGACTAGAAAGTCGCTGGAGGCATTTCCTACTCCCACCCTGAGATTGCACTCACTTTTTAAACCTAGGATATAGTATTTACTATCGCGATTGAAGTCAGAGCTAAACAAACTCATTTTTTAATGGAAGCGCCTGGAAAGGTTTCCACAAGGGCATAGGGTCCTTCTAATATCCAGGGGTCAGTGTAAGAATCACACTGGACAAACATATAATAGAATGGTTCATGGTCGAAGTATCAGGTTCGACATTTTGAGACTCCTTTGGACATTTGGTTTGAACCCCCTTGTGGTTAGTACAGTCTTTCTGCAGTACATAAACTCAGTGTGTGCAATGAACTGTTTTTCCCTTTAGGATCTACAGCTATCTCTCTCTCTCTCTTTAATCTAGCTCTGCTTTAGTGGTACGATGAAATCCCTATGTACCTATATCTTTCATTAATATCAGCAGTTTGAGGAAATACTGAGGTAGACACTCACATAGGAGGTGTACTGCAAGACAAATTTCTCTAACTTTAGAAAAGTAAAAATGACTAATTTAACTCTGAATATAGAAAACTATCAACACAACCTGAAGATTCCACCCCCAGTACTACTTAATATTTAAGGGCATGTGTCATTTCAATGATCATTTCTGTTCATGCCTTAAAAGGATGAAACAGTGCTCTAGCTCATAGTTAATGAAAGCAATAACAATCTACCATGAGTAGAAATTTCTTATAGCCCTCAAATGACTGAAAGAGTAATTAACATTTATAAAGTTCAGGAAGAAAACATGAAGGGGTGAGGCCGTGTTGATATCAGCACTCTATTTTCTCAGTGAAGAAAAATGCCTGAAGTTACTAGTTATACTTCCAAAAGACAATCATTGTGAACACTAAATTTGGAACATTGATGTTATCAAATTTCCACCCCATGTGACAATTTTCAAGCTACTCTGAAGTCACTAAGACTCATTATTTTTCAGGGTGTCCTCCTCCTTCTCAGAGAAGGAGCAAGGGGCTTAGAGATGGTGGGGGACCCATAGGGGGATGATCAGGATGTAAAGTGAGTACATAAACAAATTAATGAAAAAGTCATTCTTTTTTCTGAGCTATTATCTCAATAGTATGTGTTTATCTTATTCTACATTAGAATCGAATTTTGCCACTTGATGAGTTTGATGTAAAGCTGAAAACAATGCAAGGAGAATTTAGATTGAAAGTCGGTACTATAATAAGTCTTTTTTTCTCTCAGGCCAGACTTTGACACTTAACCAGCTTCACAACCGTGTACTCATTCCTTAACTTGTATTGATATAGGAGCTTTTGTCTATTTGTCTAGAAGACTTGAACTATTTTATAATGCTTTCTTGACAAATGCTTGAACTTTCTAAGGAAGGAAAAACACAATTTCACATAGGGTCTTGTCTTATTGACCAAGAGCTGCAAAACAGAAATAAAAATATTGAGGGCCTTGTATGCTTGAATAGTCTTCAGTAAGTATATAAAAGAATTTATATACACTGGAAAACCAACCGGTAAGATTGGTGGTAGCATAGAATATATAGACTCATCAGCTCTTACTTAATCTCTCACATAATGTGTGGATTAAACACTAAATCCAGAAACTTTCCAGGCTTTGATACCCTCATTCTCAACTTAGAGGTCCACATTATGACTGTGGTGGAAATGGCAGGCCCTACTGTCACTTGACTTTTTGGTTGGTCACGTGTTTTTTATTTCTTTGTGGAAGTTCAAGAAGGGAAAATGTAGCCGCCACTCCTTCATATTTTTATGTCAAGAATCTGACATCTTTATTAACACTGTATATCCCTATGCTGCTCATGTCTACTGGAGTTCACAGCACAGTGTGCAGAAGAAAAGGAGTCAGAGAATGGGAGAAAGGTCGTCAAATGCTGCCTTCTGTGCAGGACATGGTAAGCCCACTCATGAACTCATGAACTCTGTGGGTTCCTGTGCAAACTCTGAACAATAGGAGGCAGCCAAAGTTCCATCCTGGGTGGAGCTGCTCTTCAGGTTCCTTCCTGAGGATCTCCTGGCAGTTGACAGCTGCCGAGGAGGGAGAATCGTTCTTTCTTGAGGGTGTAACCATTGCTAGGGTTCTCATGATCCAATGGATGGTCCACAGCCATGTACATGCAGACACCACTCAGTGGACATAGTGGGTTGTCAACAAAGATGAAGGTGGGAGGGGGATGCTAGTATATGGGGAGATTTGAAAGGAGAACTGAGGGAGGGTATCTCATTTTATACAAAGGGAACAACCTCAACAATGAGAAAAGGGATTTTTAAAACTCTACTCAAATATATAAGTCATTTAAGTATCTCCAAGGCTATGGAATATAATTTTGAGATGGAGGCTGGCTCAGCTATAAGCACCCTGGAGTTCCATACCAAGGGCTTGAATAATGATTACTATTAAGATCAATAGCCTGCTCTTAGAAAGACGCACCCCCATTTGTGTGGTTTTTCTACTGCTAAACTATTCACTTGTTCTAACTCCGGAAAAAATAGGAATCATGATAATTACATATATATTTCCTGTTTTCAAGTATAGATCCTGGTCTTTTACTTTTTTTAAATAATTTGCAGCCAGAAAATTTAAAACTTACCTGGAAGATGTTTATTTCTCTAGCATCTATAATCAAGTGGTAGACCCAAAGAAATCATTTTTTTTTAATAAAACAAATTTAGCTGTACTGTTTCTCCATTGACACTGGTTTGAGAAACATTTCTTTTCTTTTTTCCCTACTAAGTTGTATTTGATTTGTCTTTTAATGCTCATTAAGGGATCCTTTTAGGACATAAATTAAAACAAAAACAAAAACTCCTTAACATCCCTATCTGTCAAAAAATGCAAATCAAAATCTCAATGAGATTCCATCTCCCAGTAAGAATGACTGTTATCAAAGAGTGAAGAGAGTAACCATCCCGACAAAAATATGGAGAGGCGGGGTTCTTATGCATGGTTATGAGACTACACATGGGAATGACCATCCTAGAAAGCCATGCAGAGTTTTTTCCAAAACCTAAGACTAGAAGCTCTTGACTCTAGCTGCATATGTATCAAAAGATGGCCTAGTCGGCCATCACTAGAAAGAGAGGCCCATTGGACTTGCAAACTTTATATGCCCCAGTACAGCCAAAAGGTGGGAGTGTGTGGGTAGGGGAGTGGGGGGGGGTATGGGGGACTTTTGGGATAGCATTGGAAATGTAAATGAGGAAAATACCTAATAAAAAGTATTAAAAAAAAAGACTAGAACAATTGTTTAGCACAGCTATGCTGCTTCTAGGTGTCTTTCCAAAGGATGTGAAATCAACATGTCAAAACAGTGGTTGGGGTACCATGTCCACTGCTGAACTGCTTGCAATAGTGAGATATAGTTACAGCCAGAAGCCTATTCAAATGATGAATGAGTATACATAAAAACATACCATGGAACAATATCCAGTTGTCTGTCAGCCAAATACATGGAACTGGAAGACACTATGTTAAGTGACTGTACTGGCAAGTTTTGTGTCAACTTGACACAGCTGGAGTTATCACCAAGAAAGGAGTTTCAGTTGGGGAAATGCCTCCATGAGATCCAACTGTAAGGCATTTTCTCTATTAGTAATCAAGGGGAGAGGTCCTGTTGTGGGTTGTGCCATCCCTGGGTTGGTAGTCTTGTTCCAAAAGAAAGCAGGCTGAGCAAGCCAGGGGAAGCAAGCCAGTAAAGAATATCCCTCCATGGCCTCTGCATCGGCTTCTGCTTCCTGACCTGCTTGAGTTCCAGTCCTGACTTCCTTGGTGATGAACAGCAGTAAAAAGTAAAAAGTAAAAAAGTAAAAAAGTAAAGTGTAAGCTGAATAAACCCTTTCCTCCCCAACTTGCTTCTTGGTCATGATGTTTGTCCAGGAATTGAAACCCTGACTAAGACAGTGACTAAGTCAGACACAGAAAGCCAAGAACCACATGTTCTTTTAAATGTAGAAGCTGGAAGGGTAGATGAGAATACAGAATAACAGCTAAGAGAGGATGGTGAGTAAGGAGAAAGAAGATTGGAGGTAGTTAGAAAGTGAGTATCATAACAGATTTACCATCATAGTGCAGTGAGGAACTGGATGGGAAACATGCTGAAATATTTTCTTATTATTTCAATTTTTATGTAGATCAAATATACCCAGGGTCTCAGGATGGAGTGACACTGGTTCACAGAAACCTGTCACACTAGTTATGAGCAGCTGGGAGAGAGTGACTAGAAGAGAGATGTCACCCATAAAGATAAGGAGATATTGACCTAATTACTGTGGTCTGATGTTACATTCAAGATATGAGCCCTGATATCATATCACATGGCACACCCTTGCATATGTACAATTAAAACAATAATTTAGCAGGAAAGGCCGGGCCACCTCTATGTAAATGCCCCACTCCCACCCCCAACTGCCCCTTCCCATATCTCCTGCAGGAGGACCTAATTGAGGACATCCTGGGAGATCAAGGACTGCTGACACAGACAATGCCAGCCAATGGAGAATTTCTGTCTAGAAGAGATGCTTCTTGGGACCAATGAGACGCAGGTGGAGGGTATTAAAGGAGCTCACAGGGGTGTTCAGATGAGCTTGTTGCAGCACTTCTCACCTGCTCTCAAAGTCTACGTCATGGACTCCATGCCACCTCCCCTCCAACCCCCGAGGGCAGGAAGGGTCAGCAGGCAAGTAGTCCAGAGCTCAAGTAACAGGAAGAGAGGGTGCAGCCTGGAACAAAGTGAGACAGAGAGCAGAGCTCTGAGATATGGAGGTGAATGTGTTTGATACTGTTCATAACCTGAGAATCATTTCTCGTGAACTCCCAGAAGAAAGGTTGAAAAACCAACAATCACTATAGTAAAATACTATCCTGGACAATGCATTATTTTTAAGATTTAAAAAGAACCACTAAGTTAAAGAGAAAGTATCAGAGATGCTTTTGATATTAAGAAAGAGGTTTTGTTTCAAAGAGAAGCAAGTCTTGTGATAGTAACCCAAGTTTAGATAGTTGTTTTCTTTCCTTTTTATGCACCTTTATTAGACTACAAAGGAAACTAAAATAATAGGTTAAAGATGACCAGACACTGTCCCCAAACCAAAAAATAAAGGATCTTGAGAGGAAGGCAGCATGACTGTAAACCAAACAGATGTTTGTGATTAATTCCTAGCTAACATCACCCAGCTGGCTAAGGATGATTTTTATGGAGGGAGAACATTATAGAATGCCATGAGTTGATATAAATCATGATCAACTGTTGTCATGATCCGGGGGCAGAAGACCTGCGCATCCCCTCTCAGGCACAGTCTTCAAATCACACCACATAACAGGAGCACAGCCGTTTCTCCATAGCACAGTATCTGTTTCTAGTTTCCTCCTACATTTTGATGGGTGTCGTTACGTGTCGGTCTGCATCCTGTTTGCTAACGCTGTGACATACGGTACACACTCGAGTCCAGGTGACTTTCATTTACTCCATTTCATATTAGCAACAATGGGCTATGAAAACGTTATCTTACAGACTTATTTTCTTTGGAAATTGTTGGTAACTATTGAGAAATAAGCATCGAACATTAAATGCCAATTTTAACTATAAAGTCATTTTAACTGAATAATTTAAACAAAGATTTACCTTTTTATCTTATTTAAACGATGAGTGTCAATATTTGTGTGAATTTTGTAAGTGCAATAGAAAAGAATCAGGTTGATTTTCCTGATATTTTATCACAAGCATTTTATCAAGACTAATTTATCACACTATTTCATTCCAAAAATTATACACAACTAAAGAAACCCTGAGTCAAGCATGGATTTTAGCCTACTGGCTGTGAGTTGTAACAGATTTACCATCATAGTGCAGTGAGGAACTGGATGGGAAACATGCTGAAATATTTTCTTATTATTTCAATTTTTATGTAGATCAAAAGCAACTCCTAAGATTGTTTACCCTCAAGTTACTGAACCATTCTCAATGCTATGTGTTTATTTTTTCTAAAACAACCCATGGACACTAAACGTTGTTCACAGCTTTTGATTACTTAGTCCTGGAGAATTTCTTCACATGTCCTAATGATGTTGAAACATGACTACTTAAGAGAGGATTTAAAGACACTATTGTGGAAACCAACAAGAGCTTGCTGACAGGAGCCTGATATAGCTGTCTCCTGAGAGGCTCTGCCAGTGTCTGACAAATACAGAAGTGGATGCTCACAGTCATCCATTGGTCGGAGCACAGGGTCCCCAATGAAGGAACTAGAGAAAGTATCCAGGGAGCTGAAGGGGTTTACAGCCAAAATAACAGGAACAAAAATATGAACTAACCAATATCTCCAGAGCTCCCAGGGACTAAACCAGCAACCAAAGAAAACACATGGTGAGATTCATGGTTCCAGCTGTATATGTAGCAGAAGCTGGCCTAGTCTGTCATCAATGGGAGGAGAGGCCCTTCATCCTGTGAAGGCTCTATGTCCAAGTGTAGGGTAATGCCAGGGCCAGGAAGTGGGAGTGGGTGGTTGGTGAGCAGGGAGAGAGGGGAGGGGCTAGGGGATTTTTAGAGGGGAAACTAGGAAAGGGGATAACATCTGAAATGCAAATAAAGAAAATATCTAATAAAAAGGGGATAATTTTTTTTAATTTTTAAAAAAGGAAAAGAGAGAGAGAGAGAGAGGGAGAGGGAGAGAGAGAGAGAGATGATTTAACAGCAGTGAACCTTCCCATTTGAGCAGCTATGGAGAAGTATTGCCCTTAAAGTGTTCTCCCTAGTTCATTAAGAAATGTTCATAAGACATATCACTAAATGAAAATAATATTGCATTGAGCAATCCATCAACTAGCCTTCCGCATTTGATCTCATTGCCTCAATCCACCCTAGCCATCTACTCACTACCCAGAATATATCTACACATTTCAACTAAGTTCTACATTCTCAGAATTTCTCATACATTCTTCGCCATATCTAGACAGCATTTACTACCTATCAAACATATATATTAAAATTAACTTCAAAATTCAGAATTAAATATACTTGGGAACAGTACACATCTGGGTCACCAAAATCCTTCTCAAGTCATAGAGTAGTGCTGTTGTCCCTGGACATCTCTTGCCCACCTCCCTGCACTACTTCACCTCTATTTTGCCCCCACTCTGAGGGAACTACTATCCTGATTTTTTTCTTCTGTTTGTTCTGGATCTTGAATATTTGTGCAACAGGTAGTTCCTTTGAATACTATTTTGAAGTTTTATCTATTTTTATGTGTTATCAGGAGATTGATCTTTTATACATCAAAGACATCCATTGCCTGGTCATACCACAGTGTGTTCATCCATACTCCTTGGGACTACTATTAACATTCTTACAACTTTTAAAAATATCTATAGTTTTGTTTTAAGACTCTTTTCTGGAATGGAATTTCAGGTTCATAAATAGGTAATTAATTTTATATCTGACAACCAGAGTTTTGTGCACTGTGGTGGCATCAGTTTGCTTGCACACTGAGATTGTGTAGTAGTTCTACTTGCCCCATAGACTCATGAGTCTCATTATCAGATTTTAAGCTTAGAAACTTCCTATGAACATAGATGGAGGTCTACCATGGTACTAATTTAGGTTCTCCTGATAGCTAATTGAGTTGATTATATTTTCATATCCTTCCTGGTCATTATATCATGAATATATATAAACTTTTATCCATGGTTACTTGGGTTATTTGGCAATTCTGCTTTTGAATATTGGGAGCCCACTATGTCTTTGAGAAGAATCGTTTGTCTGATATATAGCTTAAGGATAATCTCTGCACGTGCAGTTGCTCACACCATGATGGATTCCAATGTGCACACTTAATGATTTCTGTGATCTTCTAAAACCTTTCCTTGCCATAGGCAGCAAAGCGAGTGTGGTATGTTTGCCTGCTTTTACTACACTTCAATCCTTCAAAAATTAATTTTAAGTAGAATATAAAGTCATGATTGAATATTTTTCCTAAATAAGTATTCCTTCTTTTCTTTTTCTTTATTTCCTGCTAAGAACTTGTTTTTATCATTTCAATTATATGCATGTATAGTGTGTGTGTGCAGCCACATGCACATGAATGAGGGTATGAGTTGCCTGGCATGGGTGCTAAGATCTCAACTCCAGGCCTTTGGAAGAGCAGTAAGAGCCTTTAATTCTAAGCTTCAGCCCCTTTTCTAACATCTTAAGGGAAAACTTTGGTCATGCAGACTTCTTCCCTGCTAATGTAAGAAAGCAGACCTAATGTGTAGCACCTGCTCACAGATTTTGATAAGGCAAAATGACTTTTTAAAATATTGTGTACATGTGAGAGGAAGGTGAGTATCATGTATATTCAGATGTTGGAGGTGTGATACATACCTATGTGACCTATGTGCACTTAGAGAACAGAAGAGGACATCCAGTGTCTTTCTGTATCACTCTCCAATTGGATACTTTGAGCCAGTGTCCCACTGAACCAGGAGAGCACATTTTTCAGTGGGCCTGGGACATCCTCCTGTTTCTGCTATCTTCAGAGCTGTGATTAGGGTGTGCTTGGGATCATGCCTGGACTTTACATAGATGCTGGCATCTGAATGCTAGCCCTTATGTTCGTGCTGCAAGCATACTTAACTGCAGAACCATCTCTCCAGCCTGCAAATACATTTTGATTTGAATATATCATTCAATTTGCCTTGCTATTTTTTGGAGGGAGTTGCATGTCATTGTAGCTTCATTTATAAATATTTAAGGATTCCTAAACATTTTAGTTATATTGATTTCTAATTAAATTATGTTGTATCAGATAGCGTATTTCACACGATTTTGTTAGTATTCAAGTATGTATAACTAACATTAATTCTGTGGTAAACATGACTGAATATACCATACAGATTGAAAAGAGAGCTGCTCAAAAGATAGGTAGATCTAAAAGATCTATAACCATAAATGAGATCTTGGGTTCCAATTCTGTTTTTCTGATCTCCCATGAATTTATTGATTTCTTTTACACCTATACTTTTAACTGTAAAAAAGAGATTTTAACTTTTGACAAGTATTGATACCATGTATGTATTTGACATCAATATTCTACTCTTATTCTATTTCTGATGGATTGTCTTAGTTTGCTTTCTATTTCTATGATAAAGACCACAAGCAAAAGAAATGTAGGGGGGAAAGGCTAATTTGGCTTATATATCCTGACCTCAATCCATTGAAGGAACAAAGGAACTGAAGCCGAGGCTATGGAGGAACACAGCTTACTAGTTTGTTCCGCATGGCTTGTTCATTCTGCTTTCTTGTACAATCCATGGCTAACATACATACCCACTCTCTTTCCCCATGGATTGGCCCCTGTGACATCAATCATTAATCAAGAAAATGTCCCCACAGACTTGCCTACAGGCTCAGCTGATAGAGTCATTTTGTTAACTGAGGTTCCTCTACCTAGATAACCCTAACTAGTATAAAAGTTACAAAACACTAACTAGGTGACTTACGTCATCCAAACCAAACCCAAACATGCTTTAGAGTCAAACTTTACCATTAACCAAGTGACCTAACAAATGTCTATGAATATTCTATCCAATAGATTAAAAATATTGATCTTCTCAGTAGTTTATCTCCAAGATACTATGAGGCTTATGTATAAACACACACACACACATGCACACAATCAAAACAACTTCTTGTAGTGGAATGGAGATATCTATTAGTAGACAAGTGTACAAGCATGCAGGAATGAACAAACCATGCTTGAATAAAAAAAATGGGCCATGAAAGGAATTGGAGAGGAAGTGAGGAAAGTCCTAGAATGAAATAATAGAATGAAATAAAAAGTACAGCACTACATCCCAGAGCTTTTGGGAAAAGTCAAGGCAGTTCTAAAAGGAAGGCTTTACCCATGAGGGCCTACATTAAAGCATAAAAGCTATAAATGAATAACTTGGCAATGCAATTCAAAATCTTTGAAAAATGAGACTAAGTCAAAATCAAAAGCAGTAGTGGGGGAAAAAACTAATGAAATAGGAACTAAAAGACTGTAGAAAATTAATAAAAGAAAAATTTGGTTCATTGACATATTTGAGAGAGAGAGAGAGAGGGAGAGAGAGAGAGAGAGAGAGAGAGAGAGAGAGAGAGAGAGAGAGAGAGAGAGAGATGGTTAAAGCTAATAAAATTAGAGATGAAAGAGTGAATGATTAGAAACAGATTACAGTGAAATCTACAAGACAGGAGATAATTTCAAATTTTATATGTAACAACAACAACAACCGCACTAGAAAACCTAAAAATCAAGGAAATAAGGCAGGAACATGGAGGCAGGACTGAAACAGAAGCTTACTAGCTTGTTCAGCATGGCTTGCTCAGCCCACTTCTTTATACACCCAGGACCTATTGCACAAGGGTGAGATGTCTCCCTGCCCTTCTTCACCTTCTTCATCAATCATTAATCAAGAAAATGCCCCACACTTTTCTAAAGGCCAATCTGATGGATAAATTCCTAGAAACATATAACTTTCCAAAGTTAAACATGGTGTATAAACAACTTAAGCAGATGGATCACAAACAAAATAGAAGCTCTAATTTTCACCCATAGAGAATCCAGACCCTGGAGGTTTCACTGAAGGTGTCTACCAAACTTGTAAGAAGAACAAACATCACACTCTCTAAACTTTTCTGTAAGACAGAAAGGGAAGAGACACTAGCAAATATGATACCACTCAATGATGCCAGCATTTTCTGAAACCCAATAAGAGAAATCAATTGTCTAGCAGTTTCCAAGACTGAATATTGAATTCTTCTGGGAAGCTCCACAAGCAGGAGAGCAAAGAACTCAAAATAGCTTTCGGAAGTCCCTGAAGCTGATTCACTAGCTCCCTCTCTGCTAGAATAAGCAAGAAAAGCTGAGAGTTATTCTTAGACAAGCTGGGTTGATAGGCAAAGAAGAGTGAGACAAGATCAGCTGCAGAAAGAAGCAGAAACCAGATGAGTTGCTTGGAAGTTTAAACCAACTGAGGCACCTGGAAAGGTCACTCTCCAACCTGTTGAACTACAGGCTGTTCAGTATGCTCCCTGTTCCGAGAATTATGAGCTGTCTTTGAGTCACTTTTAATCCTGCAAGTAACTCTTTCCATATACTATTGTATATAACCCCAATCAAACTCATTGGTTTGCCATGTTTGGTTCAAATGGTATCCATATTGTTGTGAGTCCCCTATCTGAGGTGAATAGACATGTATGTTGCATCTCCCTAAACAACAGAGTACAGAGAGCCTACAGAATGGGAACAAATCAGAGATTACTATATAGAATATAAAGAGAAGTAAGTACATAATCAAACAGAAAAATTAAGTTATTCAAATAAAACCTGGACCAATAGACTGAGTAGAGAATTCTCAAAGAGAGAAATCCTAATGGCCAATAAATATTTGAAATGGTGTTGGGCATTCAAACCTGACAGAGAAATGCACATGAGCACCACATTGAGATTTCGTCTTAGCCTAACTGAATGGCAATCATCAAGGAAATAAATGCTGATGAGCCTATGCTGAAAGGAACCCGGAGACATCATGGTCAAGAATGTAACCTGAGATGATCATGATGGAAGTCAGTGTGAGGGTTCAAAAGCCAAAAGCACTGAAAACAAAACTACCATAGAAGCCAGTGAAACCACCCCTGGGTATGTCCAAAGGAGATAAGTCAACATGTCACTGAGATATTTACAATTCTTACTTATTACTGTACTATTCAAAATAGCTAAGGAATGAAGCTGATCTTGATGCCCTTCAACAAAAGAATAAAGTGCAGTACATGCATGCATTGAGTATCCACTGTCAGCTGCAAAGAAAAATAAAATCATGATGTTTTCAGGAAAATGCATTCAACTGAAGACAATTTTGTTCTCCAAAATAAGCCAGAGTCAGAAAGACAGGATATTTTGTCACATTCAGACTCTAGAGCTAAATGTGATGTGATGTGATGTGATGTGATGTGATGTGATGTGATGTGAGTGTGTGAAAATCCCCAAATAAAATGTGTCACTTTGTGTAATGCTGTCTTTCACAACTATAAACTATTTTTAACTGCTAGATCTGAGTATGGAATGAGCTATTTCTCCTTAGAGTTCTGCCAGTTGTTGACTTAGGTCTTTTGAGACTGTATTATTGAATGTCTGAAATGATAATAGCTTTGGTCTCCTGTATTTTATCTTACATTTATCTAGATGATCTCAAATATCATATTATGTTTCTCTCGTGTGATATTTATTGATTTAACAAATTTATCTTATTTAAATGATTATAATTTCAAATAACATATCACTAAGCACACTTAGGCTTCTTGATCACTTCTCTGATTTCATATTGCTAGATCTCACCTCAAAATACATTCTTGAGGCTGACTGACTGCATAATTCTTTCCCTTCTCACAGTGTCGACTTGGACTCTAGATAGGTAGAGATTCCACAAGAAACTCAGCAATGGCTGTCCAAGTGACTGACCTCCTATTAAGATCAGCTGCCGTAATAAATAAAGGTGTCCTCCTTCTTGATTTCATTTTTTTCACATGGAGTCTTAGGTTGTCTTAGTAACTCAACCCCTAAAGGAACCCTTCTCCAGGAAGTGAGTGAAACCTGCCCAGTCTTCAAAGTATTGGCTCCAAGGTCCCAGACCAACACCATCAGTAATCTCCTGATGTCAGTCTCCTGAGCAGGTGAACTTCAGGTAATAAGAAGACCCAAAATTGTGTGGCCTTAGCTTACGTCATTTTTCACCCGGGCTGGGGTCCCCATCTTAGGCTGTGTGCCTCCACCCCTGAGCGAGCAATGTATCTGTGCGTCTCGAAAACCTGTCACCCAATAGTGGTATAGGGTGAAATGCAATCTAGAACTCTGCATTTCGTCTTCCCCAGTTGAGTTCACACACACTGGCAGCAGCAAGAATGAATGCAGACATGGCACTATTTTTATTTATTCATGCCATTTTGTAATTTCCAAAATGTGTTTAAAGATACTAACTTAATTTATGTCTTGAGGCCCAGGTGCATATTCCACATATGCAAATATAGAGGAGGTTTAACAGGACATACAGGTGTGTATGAGAGAGGGTGTGTGTGTGTGTGTGTGTGTGTGTGTGTGTGTGTGTGTGTTTTCTTTCATTTAAGACTTGTTATATTGGTTTACATAGCCTCAGTAGTTTTCACCATTTAGCAACTTCTTACACTACTTCCTTTCCATGTTGTCACATGCTAAGAAATAAACTTTGTTCCACAGTGAAAGGTAAACTAGCATGAGGTGCAGCTCAAGAATGTTGATGTAGCATGCATGAAGCCTTGAGCTGAATTGTTGCTACTTGTACACACACACACACACACACACACACACACACACACACACACACACACAACTACTACTACTACTACTACTACTACTACTACTACTACTACTACTACTATTCTGTAAAACACACACACACTACTATTCTGTAAAACACACACACACACACACACACACACACACACACACTATTATTCTGTACTTCCTTACTCCTATGATAATTTTTCTATGCTCATTTTGCTTTACTGGCATGGGTTTCTGGTGTGTGGATCCATCCCTCCCCATATTCTCCCATATATCATACCCCTTGTGTGGATGTTACCAACAGCTCACTAGCATCAGATGATAGATAGAATTGCCACTTTGTGCCCTCGGATTCTCCTGCATTCCTTTCATAGCTGCTTTTCTAACAATGCTTAGGTTGCTTTTTTCTACATCATGGGTTGTATCCTCTATATCTTTGAATATATCTGAAGAATTTTTATTTATTGCTTAAATTTTGTTCTAAGTTTTATTTTGTTTTGTTTTGTTTTTGTTGTTGTTTGTTTTCGGGGAAGTGGGACTTAATGGAAATAGCTTCACCTTTTTTTCCCCACCTTTTAAATTCTATTTCCCTGATTTGTTTTCTCCTCTTAGTACAGCTTGACCTTTTATTGGGTGGATTCATTTTTATTCAATTTGTATTATTTCCCAATGTTTCTGTTCATGGCACACACCTCTCTCTTTCTTGCTTTTATTCCTTGTCTTTCTTATTAGTTCTTATTTTGGAAGCTCTCCTTAAGCACCTGAAGGCTTCAACTCTATTGACAATTAAGAGTGAGCTAAGTACAATGTATAGAAAGTGACAGAGTCAAGCTGCTATTGCTCACACTCATTAGTAAGTAAGTAAGTAAGTAAGTAAGTAAGTAAGTAAGTAAGTAAGTAAGTAAGTAAGTTTCCATTCTTTCTGCAGGCCCTCAGGGCTCCAGTCATGTTCCTCCAACCCAGTACCTGATCTTGTTCCCCTCTTCCCCTCTCTGTCCCCTTTCCCACCTAGGTCCCTTCCTCCGTCAACCCCCTCTCCTAATATTGCCTTCTTCTCCCTCCCAAGAGGGATTGAGGCACCCTCACGTGAGCCCTTTCTTTGACTTGCTAACTTTCTTGAGTTCTGTGGATTGCATCCTGGTTATTCTGTACTTTTTGCCTAATGTCCACTTATTAGTGAGTACATACCGTCCATGTCCATTTGGGTCTGAGTTACCTCACTCAGGATGATATTTTCTAGTTCCATCCCCTTTGCCTGCAAAACTCAGGATGTCCTCATTCTTAATAGCTGAGTAGTATTCCATTGTGTAAATGAATCACAACCTCAGGAGGTAGGACGTGGAGGACCCTCTAGAATGTAACAGAGAACTGGGAGGTGAGAGACTTTCAGGACTCAAAGGGAAGGACCTTAGGTGAAATGCCAGACAGCAGGGACAGGGAACTTTTAGAGCCCACCTCCAGCAAAAAGACAGAGCATCAAGTGGAGGGATGGGGTTGCCATCCCACAGTCAAAAACTCTGACCCAGAATTGTTCCTGTCTGAAAGAATTTCAGAACAAAAATGGAGAAGAGCCTAAGGAAAAGAAGATCCAGGGACAGACTCAAATTGGGATCCAACTCAAGGGGAGGCCCCAAGGCCTGACACTATTACTAAAGCTATGGAGTGCTCACAAAAAGGTGCTATCATGACTGCCCTCTCAAAGAACCAACGAGCAGCTGAAAGAGTCAGATGCAGATATTTACACCCAACCGATGGACAGAAGCTGCTGACCCCTGTGATTGAATTAGGGAAAGGCTGGAAGAAGCTGAGGAGGAGAGAGACCCTATAGGAAGACCAGAAGTCTCAACTAACTTTGACCCCTGAGACCTCTCAGACACTGAGTGACAGACCAGACAGCATACACCAGATGAAATGAAGCCCCGACACATATGCAGTAGAGGACTGCCGGATCTGGACTCAGTCAGAGAAGATGCACCCAACCCTCAAGAGACTGGAGGACCCAGGGAGTGGGGAGATCTGGTGGGGCAGGGGAAGAGATCCTTTTGGAGATGGCGTAGAGGAGGTATGGGATGTGAAACAGTCAGATGATGGACTGGGACAAGGATAAAGTCTGGACTATAAAAAGGACTATTTAGAGAGGTTTTGTTTGTTTGTTTGTTTGTTTGAAGAAAAAGTAAATAAAGTAAGTGTAGTTTCTACAATTTCTATGTAGGAGAGAGTGGAAGTCATTGACTCTTGTCCCTCTGTCCTCTATTTGTTTATGAGACTTGTGCTGGATGCCTGGCATCCATTTGCCCAGACTTGTCACTGTGGCACTTCACAGCTCTGGAAATGAGTCTGTTGCTACCTCTCCCTGGGCTGAGTGCCTAACCGATGCCTGTGGAAGAGTGAGAGAGGACTCACTAGTCAGAGTTCAACCTCCCACCTAATCCTCCTGGTATCAGCTCTTTGCCCCACCCCTGACCTCAGCTATCCCTGTACCCCACATCTCCAGAAAAGAAGCCTCTGGCATGTTGTGTGGGTGGGATTAGCTCTGGTAGGTGGGTCGAGATGGGAACCTACCTGCAGGTAACTGATATGATCTGAAATAACATGAGAGGCAGCCTCTAGTAGGTCTGCTGAGGCTTTCTCTGCCTTCTTCTAGGGGCTGCCCTTCAGAGGTTATCCTGGGACACTCGGCCCTGTCTGGAAGGTGCCAATTTTCTGTAGGCATTTAGATCATGATTTCTGTGTACGTAAGCCAAATGCAATTCTATATTCTCCTTCTCTTTCCCTAAACTTTCTTTAAAAATCTATGTAAAATACACCCAATATGATCTCTTTCTGTAGTGGTTGATGGCTAATACTATTCCTTTTTCCCATTTGATAATGTTTGGAAGTGTATTAGAAGATGAGAAGGTAAGTATATATGTCTAATATTATGGGATTATGAAGAAATATCTTTCAACATATTTTGGAGTTGAAGAATAAAGAAACACAATTTAACGGCAGTAAGTAAAGGAGAAAAAATTCAATCTAGCTCGAGACCCAAGAAAAGGACCAGGAGACAACAGCTGTACGTAAACATTACATTCAGGCTTCCATTTCGCCCTTCCCCCTTCCCGACATCAGTGTGATTCTGAATCGCCTGACCCTGGCCTCAGGAAGCAGGAGGATGTTTGAAGAGCAGTTCACTCAAAAAACAAATAGTAGTGAATTAGTATATATTTTACTTTTGATGCACAAATGAATCTACATCTTATTAAATTTTGCTTTTGTGTTTTAATTTTCTCAAATTACAAAAAATAATCTTTTGATATACTTTGCATATTTTACTTGATATAATATTCAAAAATTTAGTACTACAAATAATGAATATTTATACATTTCAAGATTTATACCTTAGAATGCTTATAATCAATGTAAGTTAACTTTCATATGGTTTACTACATCTAAAAGAAATCACAATTCAGGTATTTTATTTCAGTAATAATAATAAAAAATACTAATGTGCTAATTTGTCCTGAATCATAGTTACCATGCAGGATGAATCATAGGTGTAATGTAAGATGAATCATAAGTATCATGCAGAATAAATCTTTCATACAGTCACTTGGACTACATTGTATATTTCTTTCTATTGAAGGGACATATTTTATGTCTGTTTTACAAATAAGATAACTCATAGTCATATATCTTTAATTTTTGGCAAGATCAAGGTAGTGGTTTTGTGTCTACCTCCTCAAGAAAAAGTGGATTGTTTTTATTTACCCAGGAAACCAAGAGAATGAATGGATATGTGCAGTTGTGGGTGGGGACAGGGGGTTGGGGGAACCTCTAGAAAGTCCTAGAGACTCGGGATGTGAGAGAATCCCAGGATTCAAAGGGAATGACCTTAGCTGAAATGCCCAACAGTTGGGAGATGGAACCTGAAGACACCACCTCCAGTAGATAGACAGGGCCCCCAGTGGAGGGATGGAGCCACCTACTCATTTTCAAAAAAATTGACCCGGAATTGTTCCTGTCTAAAGAAAATGCAGGGACAAAATGGAGCAGAGGCTGAAGGAAAGGCCATCCAGTGACCAGTCCACTTTGGGATCCATCCCATGCACAGGCACGAAACCCTGATACTATTGCTGATGCCATGTTGTGCTTGATGACAGGAGACTAGCATGGCTGTCCTCTGAGAGGCTGTACCAGCATCTGACTGGGACAGATGGAGATATTTACAACCAAACATTGGACTGAGGTCTAGGACTCCTATGGAAGAGGCAGGGGAAGGATTCAAGGAGCTAAAGGGGATGATGAGAACCCTATAGGAAGACCAACAGTGTCACTAACCCAGACCCTCAGAGCTCCCAGAGATTGAGCCACCAACAAAAGAGCACACATGGGTTGGTCTGTGACCCCTGGTACATATGTAACACAGGATTGCCTTGTTTGGCCTCAGAGGGAGAGGACAGGACGTACCTAATCCTTTAGAGACTGGATGCCACAGAGAAAGGGAATGCTGGAGGGGGAAGTGGGAGGGCACCCTCTCAGAGGCAAAGGTTAGGGAAGGGGAGAACAACTTTGGGAGGGGGGACCAGGAAGGGGGCAACATTTGAAATGTAAATAAATAAAATAATTTAATAAAATAAAATAAAATTTAAGAACTTTGTATATGAGTGCTCTATTTACACTATATATTATTTGGTCCTTCATTCTCTCTCAAACTCATTGCCTCTTCTTTTTAAATTATTATTCTTGTACACATATGCACATATGTACAAACAGATATAATCTTTGAGTACATTTACTGTTGTTGATGTGTGTGTGTGTGTGTGTGTGTGTGTGTGTGTGTGTGTGTGTGTGTGTAAAGATGACTATTTAAGATGAGGCAACCTATGAGGAAATCTGTCCCTGGAGGAGACTGATCCTTATAATCTTTTTTTCCCCTGTTCCTTTAATGTTCCCTGTGCCTTAGATGTAGGGGTTGTGCTATTGACAAATCAGTCAGAGTTGGGCACAGGACAGTCAGTTGTTCTCTGCATTTTGATTTGAAAGCTATAGCTTTCTGTAATGGCTTTAGTCATCTGCCCAACAAAGCTCCATTGATGAGGGTTAAGAACTATACTTCCATATGAGTTCAAGGTTCAGTATTTCCATTTTCATAGATAGAGGCACAGGAAGGATCTTTAAAATGTAAGTGTGAGTGTCTTTGTTAGACATGCTGTGAACAGACACCATGAGCACCAAGGCAACTCTTATTAAAACAACATTTAATTGGGGCTGGCTTACAGGTTCAAAGGTTCAGTCCATTATCATCAAGGCAGGAGCATGGTAACATCTAGGCAGGCATGGCGGAGTAGGAGCTGAGAGTTCTACATCTTCATCCAAAGGCAAACAGGAAAAGACTAGCTTCCAGCTAGGAAGAGGTTTTCTTTCTTTCTTTTTATTTATTTATTCTGTTTTTTCCTTTTTTAAAAAATTGGATATTTGTTTTATTTACTTTTCAAATGGTATCCCCTTTCCCAGTTTCCTCTCTGCAAACCCCCATCCCTTCCTCCCTTACCCTGCTTCTATGAGGGTGCTCCTCCACCCACCCACCTACACCTGCCTCACTGTCCTAGCATTCCTCTACAATGGGGCATCAAGCCTTCACAGGACCTAGGGCCTCCCCTCCCATTGATGCCAGATAAGACCCTTTCAGTTTCTTCAGTCTTTCCCTTGGCTGCTCTTTTGGAGTCCCTGTGCTCAGTCCAATGGTTGGCTGTGAGCATCCACATCTGTATTACTCAGCATCTGGCAGAGCCTCTAAGAAGACAGCTGCATCAAGTTCCTGTCAGCAAACACCGCCTGGCATCAGCAACAGTGTCTGGGTTTGGTATCTGCATGTGGGATTGATCCGTAGGTAGGGCAGTCTATGGATGGCCTTTCCTTTAGTCTCTGTTCCACTCTTTGTCCCTGTATTTCTTTTAGACAGGAGAAATTCTGGGTTAAAAAATTGGAGATGGATGGGTGGCTCCATCTCTCAATCAGGGGGCCATGCCTAACCTCTGGATATGGTCTTGACAGGTCAGCTAATGTCATCCCCGTGGGGGCCTGGGAGGCTCTTACTTTCCTGGCATCTGGGACTTTCTGGTTGGTACCCCAAGTTTCCCATCCCACATTGCTACACAACTCTGTTCAATTTCCTGACTCTCTGTACATCTCCATCTCCTCCCATACCTGACTTTTCCCCTCTTTTTCCCCTACCCCTCTTCTCTTTCTCCCAAGCCCCTCCCACCCTCTACTTCCCTTGATTAGTTTGTTCCTCCTTCTAAGTAGGACTGAACAATCCACTTGCTTCCTCTTGAGCTTCATGTGGTCCATGAGTTGTTTCATGGGTATTCCATTTGAGTACATAACATGTGTGTTCTTTTGTGACTGAGTTACCTCACTCAGGATGATACTTTCTAGACCCATCCATTTGCCTGTGAATTTTGTGAAGTCATTGTTGTTAATAGCTGAGTAGTATTCCATTGTGTAAATGTACCACATTTTCTGTATCCATTCCTCTGTTGAGGGACATCTGGGTTGTTTCCAGCTTCTGACTATTATTATAAGGCTGATGTGAACATAGTGGAGCATGCACCCCTATTATATGTTGGAGCATCTTCTGGGTATATGCCCAAGAGTGGTATAGCTGGGTCCTCAGGTAGTACTATGTCCAATTTTCTGAGGAACCACCAGACTGATTTCCAGAGTGGTTGTACGAGCTTGCAATCCCACCAGCAATGGAGGAGTGTTCCCCTTTCTTCACATCCTCACCAGCATCTGCTGTCACCTGAGTTTTTTATCTTAGCTATTCTGACTAATGTGAGATGGAATCTCAGGGATATTTTTATTTGCATTTCCCTGATGACTAAGGATGTTGAACATTTCTTTAGGTGCTTCTATTTAGGTATAGTGATTGTTGCCCACACCCACAATGACACACCTACTCCAAGGCTACACCTCCAAATAGTGCCACTCTCTGGACCAAACATATTCAAGCCACTACAGGGAGAGAGGTTTTCAGTCTATTCAGGCTGCTTCTAAGTGGCTGAAACCATCCCCTTACTGTTCCTAAGTCTGGAAAGGCCAGATGAAGGAACCAGCTAGCTAGTATCTGCTGAAAAACTACTTGTCCCCTCCCATATCCCGCCCCTCCTATATGTTCATATCCCATGAGTAGTAAGCGACTCTCTGTTCCTTATGGCTCCACGCTCATGACTCACCTCTAAAACCAACAAGAGTGATTAGGTTTGGATATGAGTTTGGAGAAAACACAAGAATTCAGACAGGGTCGTTAGAGTCCCATCATACCAGACTCAGAAGTCCTGATTACCTACAGTTACTGATAGGTATTGGATATCCTGATCCAAATCAAGACCATTCCAGGAGATGCGCTCCTTTTTCCTGTCTTCTTATTTCTTCCCCGAGACCACCTTCTTCATCTGTGAGTGGCTCATCAGTGTATGGCATTCCACAAGTACAAATCTGTATCATTGTTTTGATCTTGACATACCAAGATCATTTATTCTTTCACTTACAGTTAATTCTTACAATCAAGTACAAGGGTTCAGGTATTAGAAGGTAAATGCATTGCTTTGCTTCTCTATCAGGTCTCCATGCTATAGTAGTCATGGTTTCCACTCCATCTGGGCACCTATTTCTTCTCTTTTAAGTTATTTATTATTTTACATCTTGAATACAGCTTCCCCTCCCTCCTCTATTCCCAGTCCCCCACCCCCACCTCCCTGGCCCCAATCTCCACCACCCCTTCTCCTCAGAAAAAAAAGAGGTCTCACATGGATACCAACCTGACTTGACATATCAAATTGCAGTCAAATCTTCTCCTATTGAGTTTAGACAAGGCAGCCCAGTTAAGAGAAAGGATTCAGAGAGAGCCACTGCTTCTGCTATTAGGAGTCCCACCTGAAGACCCAACTGCACAACTGTTACTGCAGAGGGTTTAGGTCAGTCCTATGCATACTCTCTGGTTGGCAGTTCAGTCTCTGTGAGTCCTTATGGACTCAAGTTAGTTGATTCTGCAGGTTTTCTTGTGGTGTCCCTAACTCCTGTAAGCTCCTTCAAACCTTCCTCTCCATCTTCCACAGGATTCCCCAAGCTCCATCTAATTGTTGGCTGTGAGTCTCTGCATTTGTTTCAGTCAGTTGCTAGGTGAAGCCTCTCAAATGACAGTTATGCAATGCTCCTGTCTGCAAATATGACAGAATAGCATTAATAGTGTTAGAGGTGGGCTCTCTTACATGACATAGACTCAGTCTGTGACAGTCTCTGGTTGGCCATCCCCTCAATTTCTGCTTCACCTTTACCCCCTTACATCTTGTGGGAAACAAATTGTGGGTTGAATTTTAATTATGCTCATTACAGTTTTATCCTTAATAGCCAGAAACTGGAAACAACCTAGATGTCTCTCAAACTAAGAATGAATAAAGAAAATGTGGTACACAGTGGAATATTACTCGGCTAGTAAAAACAATGACATCATGAAATTTGAAGGCAAATGGATGGAGCTAGAAAAGATTATCCTGAGTGAAGAAACCCAGACCCAGAAAGACAAACATGGTATGTACTCACTTATAAATGTGTATTAGCCATAAGATACAGTATAATCATGCTATAATCCACGGATTCAAAAAACTAAATTAACAAGGTTGGAGGGCCCAAGGAGAGATGCTTGAATTTTACTGAGAAGGGGAAGTAGAATAGACATCAGGAGTAGAAGGAGGGAGGGCACTGGGAGGAGGAGAGGTTGGGAAGGGGAACAGGAGAATTCAAGTTGCTGGAGGAGGGAGAGAGAGGGGACTGTAATGGAGGGCAGGGGCCATCTCTGTGATGAGCTAGAAACCTAGGACAATGGAAACTAACAGGAATCTTTGAGAATGACATTGGCCATCTCCTGAACCAGGCAAGACTTCCAATAGAGAGATTAGGACACCAACCCAGCCACAATGCCTTCGAGCTAGACTGTCCTGGGCACCATTTCGATGTACATCACAGTGCTTGGGAAGAATGGAATCTAGATTTGACCCCACGAGCACTGAAAACTGCTGGTGTGGCCGTGTTCTGAATGAAGACAGTAGACATGGTTTGTAAGGCCACTCTTGGGGCGGGAGGCGAGGGGTAAGCAAACCTTATTTTGTTTTCTTTCTGTGAAGATAAAAGATGATATTGCTTTTGTTATATTTAGTAGAAACAAAAACACAAGCCAATTGTCTTAGTTAGGGTTTTACTTATAAAGGGCAACATATATTTGGGGCTGGCTTACAGGTTCAGATGTTCAGTCCATTATCATCAAGGTAGGAGCATGGTGGCATCCAGGCAGGTACGGTGCAGACAGAGAGGAGAGTTCTCCATCGTCATCTGAAGGCTGCGAGCTGAATACTGGCTCCTAGGCAGCTAGGACAAGGATATTTTAATCCTTGTGGGCCCACACCCACAAGGCCACACCTATTTCAACAAGTCCACACGTCCCAACAATGCCACTCTCTGGGTCAAGCATATACAAACCATCACATCAATTATGTTTGACCAAAATATTTATAGGTATTTGTAAGTAAATTTCATGGATAAAGTATTTTATTCTGATAATAAATGGATGTATGCTCCACTATGGTGGGGAACCAACGGAGATGTCATATTCTCAAAATTGGAAAATATGCACCCAGTCTGTTAAAATCAATGAGATGGACAACGTTTTACATATCTATTTTGAATAATTGTTTAGCCAGAATTGGTCTTTGGTTTTTTTTGTGTGTGTGTGTTCATATGTTCATTCTTATTCTGCTTTCTTACTCGTATACTGAAAATGCTAATTTAAAACTACAGCTGCTGTTACAATCAGTGCTGTCTCCCTCAGAAAAACCAAATATGAAGGAGACACTAATTAACTCAAGACCATGGACTTACTGGTGAAGTAACAAGAGACTAAAACAAACTAAGTAGTTTCAATTGATAATCGACTAGCTAAACCCGCACTCATGGGCATGGTTTCCCAAAATGTGTGTTTAGACTTGCGGGTGATGTCTCTTCCACAGTAAGACCATCATTCCAGTTCTTTCAAGCTGATGAGAAAACAAGACTGACTTTCCCTCCTCTGGATGTTGCAAATGCTCCTAGTCATGAAGTTTAAAAATAGAAACATCCCTTAAACCTAGGCATCGTTTCAGCAATAAGTATAGAACTACTGTGTTGTCATGGTGATCCAGGTGCTAGAAGCTTTAAACAGCATCTCTTTACTTAATCCTCATTATAATTGTTGGTGGTTTTTTTAACTCTAAAATTTCAGTTGATGTTTAATTTTCCCTTTTAAAACTGAGACTTGATGTTCCAGGGTGGATTGGTGTCCTTCTCCGAGGACAAAGAGGGCTGAGAACGGGAGAGGGAGGTGAGAGTAGGACTGGGTGGAGAGGGTGTGGTGGGGCTGCAATCGGGCTATAAAAGTGAATATAAAAGTAAAAATAAATAAAAAATATTATTACAAAATTTATTATTTATTAAAATGGATTATTATTTATTACTACTAATTAGCGTCTTGGATGTACCTGTTGGTGTGGTAAAGAATTGCATCTTAATATTCTCAGAATTCTGTAGCCCGTCTGCAAAAACAACCACAGATGCAAGGTGTGGGGTGCTTTAATTTATTTCGTTTTTTTTTTATTTGTTTGTTTTTGTTTTTGTTTTCAAAACAGGGTTTCTCTGTGAACCCCTGGCTGTCCTGGAACTCACTCTGTAGACCAGGCTGAGTGACCAATTTTTTTCCACCAAAAAAATTGCTGAGCTTAATGTGAGAGTCTGTTTTTAAAGTTATAGCAAAAAAGGGAGAAATACAAAGGGAGGATAATGTTATAAGTAAAGGGATGAGAAAGACTAAGAGTGTGCTTATGTGCAGTAGCTACTCTGATGTGTATGGATTTTGATGTTAAAAGTTGACACACACTGGGAACGCGGAAATCTACATGTCATATATCTTTTCTGCTTGAAAAACAAAGAACAAGACAGACACAAGGTAAGTTGAAAATATGTAGTCATTCTCCGTAGTTTTTTAAAAGCCCACACTGGTTGGATATACTTTGAACTGGTTATGGGAAACTTTAAAGCACAGAACTTTGTTTTTCCTCGTTTCCTCTTATCAAGGCATCAAATCACAATGGAATACCAACCGCCACAGTCAATGTATCTTACAACTGTCTCAAATCTTGCACCAACTGCCATTAGTAGAAAGAAAATAAGTGCTTTGCTGAGCAGGGGTAGAAGAAGAAAATAGTAGAAAGTACATACTTGCTCATCAGTTAAGGACAGTTAGCGATTGTTTTATGAATGGTTTCCATGCCAAGAGGTTCTGAATAATGAAGGATACTCATGAATGATTCTCCTGCCCTTTAATTACAGACCATTCACCTAACCTGTACTTAGGAGTGTTCAAGCCAATGCCCCTGTCACTCACGTCTGTATGAAGTTGTTTAGCACACCAGGTTAAAACAGATTTTATTTTGTAGACTTCAGGAGCTAATGTTGATATTCACTTTCTCTTTTAACTACGCCTGAGTCAAACAAATCAAGACTAGTTTTTAATGCAAGCACAGTTTTTAACCAAATGGGTAAAATTAATTTCAAATAAATGCTTCTCAAATGATGGTTAAAAAATTGAGCTTATTTATTATAATCTAATTTTCTGATATCAGATTTTTGTATTGGTTTGATCATACTGTATCACTGGGGCATCATATCTAGAATAAAATAATTCCTTTTATCATGGTAACTTGAATTTTCTTGTGAATCCAAGGACATACCATTTATACAATTTTTTTATTGTAGAAAATTAGAAACAAAATATATCACACCGATTAAATTCCTTGGGATAGGGAGAGAGGTTATTAGGAGCACTTTACTTAAAAAAAAAAAAAACAAAAAAACAAAAAAAAAAAACCTCTGTGAAAATGACTTGATACAAGAATGTGGACTGATGTGGGAAACCTGTCTTGATATGTTGGAGAATCCAGATACGCCATATGCTGCCTGCCAAAACATCTCCACCCACGGGATGTTGACAACTGTGGATCAAGCATTTGAAAACCACTGAAAACCAGCCAGGGACTATATTGAATCCTTAAAACTGGGTCATGCAGCATCTTGAACTTAATACTTCGCTGATTCTTCTGATCTTGAATCTTACGATAATGACATCGTACTGTGATATAAATAAACTGCTCATCAAAACAATTTAAAAATGAAGTGAGTTTCCCTGATGGTCTCCAGTCTGCCTCTACTCTTGCAACAGTTACAGTTGCCCCAGGTTCTCATTTACAAACACGAGGAGGTTGAAATCACAATACGTATTATTCAACAGCTGTTTAATATTATGGGTTTACAGCATGATAATCATTTTATAGCCTCGTTCAAACGGTCAAATCCAGAAGGCTGTTTCATGATAATGTTGCAGTTACATTCTAAGTAAAATTTTGTCTCAGACCCACTTGATGGCTCAGTGGGAATGGTGCTTGCGGCCAAGCCTGGGGACTTGAGTTCAAGACCCAGAACATACATAATGAAAATAGAGAACTGGCTGTCACAAGTTATCTTCTGACCCATACTCATGTCATAGCACATGTGTCTGTACACGTGTCTGTATGTGCCTAAACAGCCCCAATTTAAAAGAAGTATTAATTCCTAGGGCATGTAACCAGTATGCTAATTTAGAATACACAAAATGCTAGATATCACTCGCCAAACATGTCCAGCTTGATTAATTTTTAAAATGACTTTGGAATTAAAAAAAAAATATGAGCCCATACATATTTTTGTAGAGTTGACCTTATCAATAGTGCAACTCAAGTAAACATTGAACACAAACTAAAAATGTTAAAAATATTTATTCTGTCTTAATGTGAGACTTTTAGGGAATAGAAAATGTTTCGGATCTAGATCATCATATCCTAATTTCAAATTTTACTTCTTCATATTTAGAATTACAAGTAATAGTATGAAGGTGAACTCCTAAGGTCAGGTCTACTTAGTTCATAACTTATTGAACCTGATAAAATGTATTCCTCTTAAAGAACTTCTAGTATCTGCACTAGTATCTCACTCCAACACTCTGTATAGGTTCTTCAAATGTTTCCATAGACATCAAAATACCTTTAGGTATGTTTCTATTCATTTATGAATATTACAACTAAATTTTTTCAGACAAGCATATTTTATTCTTATATAGTCATAGCATTTGCATATAGCAGATGTGGTTAGCAAACAGTATTATAAATTCAAGACTTAGAAAATATTGTAGACTATATTTTAATGTTAAATTTGAGAACAAACTTTAAAATTTCAGTTCTTTATTAAATTGCATTGTTTTTGTTTTTATAATCTCCCTAATAAAATTTTGTGCATCAGTTTAATAAAACAAATTGTTATGAGCATGAAAATGTTCACTCCAAATTTTATTCTAAATTATAAAACTTTCTCAAGAAAAATATGAACGAGAATATTCTGTGCATTTTTCTCTTACAGATAAATGCATGTAATATTCCCAATATTGATAGAGCCCACTATATAAAATGTGTGAGACCATACGTTTTTAAATTCCAATTCTACTTTTAAAATTAAGTAAGCTAGACATCTTTGGGAAGTGTTATCTTGTATCTGTAAGCATGATTTAAAATAACATAATAAATTCATATCTAATAGTTCACTGTGAATGCTTTTTTCAGTTGGGAGCTGGGCTATGATTTTACCAACCCTTAATGTATTCATGCTGGTTAGGAATCAAAATTCTACTGTACCATTCTTAATATTTGTCCATTCTTCTTCTCTTATATAGACTCACGGTTGCTTTCCTATGACAGTTATCAAATTAGAATGGAGTTTTGTGCACATATTTCAAGTGATTATCCTAGAAAGCAACATTAGATACATACACCGTTCCTTGAGTTGATAGAATTGGAGGCAGCACAGTAGTTGTGATGCTAAGAGAGACAGAGAAAGAGCAGGACACACTGACATGATAACAAGCGATTATCAACTGTGCTATCCAAATCACCATTCATGTGGAGTCTTACTCATTTGTGTCTGTAGTTGCCAAGGAGTACCCAGGTGTAAACAAAGACAGCCTGAGCCTGCAATCCATTCCAAGGATTATAGGACTTATTAGTACATTAATAAAGGAGAGATGTATTAGGCATGTATGAACACATCAAAATTGATTAAAGTGTCTCCAATCTTTTCAAGCCAAAAAAAAAAAGAAAGAAAGAAGAAAAGAAATATTACAAAGATGGTGCTGTGAACCATTAAATGCAGCATTGAATTATAAATACCTTGTTTTATGTCTGCTTTAGTGAATTGAACCAAATAATAAGACTAACTCTGTAATTTTTCTTCAGTAAAGTATACCTAAAATCTGACAGTATAAAAAACAGCTCAGAAGATGTTTGAAGTTAAGAAAACATTACTCAAATGATTTTTAACTACAGAATATAACAATACCCAACATTAAAAATTGGGACAAATCTAAGGAAAACTATATTTTTCCATTTTGCCAAAGTAACCTCATTAATTGTTGTTTATTCTGTTTACATAGTACTTTAGGAGTTTATAATTTATGTAAGCAAGTCATATACCCGTAAAGAAATTTTCTAACAAATTAGAAAGCTGTAAGCCTGTATTAATTTCTTACTTGGTTAAAGGTGTAATTTATGGATGATCTAAGAATTGTGCATTACCCAGGTGTCTTCAAAATATTTATGTAATAGAAAAGTATGTTATAATTTTAATACTGAAATAGCTATTCGCATTCTGATAAAAATTTAAGTATTTTTAAAATTAATGTTGAGACTTGGATTTTAAATATTCAATTCATTTTTGCTGGAATGTGAAAATTTGCTTTCCAGTTACAATCAATGGATTATAATATTTTTAAAGTTGAATTTTAGGAATTTCCAGAAAATATACATGCTTAAAAGTAGTAGGTTAGATACTTTATATATTATTCATACAGAGAAACATGAAACTTGAAGTTGTGAAAAAATGGAGGAAAGACAAGAAAGGATTTCGGGGCACAGAATGGGGTAAACTTTATTAAAATCCATTATATATGTGTATTTATAAATAATCAAACATCATTAACCTAAAATGAAATTAAACAACTTACCATAATTTCCTAAGTTGACAGTAAGATATTTTTCTCTTCATTACCAGATTCTGGAACATGATTTGAGTATATTTAACAAGAAACTGTTTCTTCAATTTATTGACCCAAGCACATGCCAAATTCCATTTAAGAATATCTTTGCCATCGTTGCATTCTCATAAATAATAGTATACTTTAGAATGAATGTATTATTGATTGAGAATTATGAATTATATTCAATAGTAGCACTAGCTGTTCTGGTCTTTACTAGACTAGTGATTAGAAAACAGGTAACATTCCCAACTTACCATTGAGTAAATGTATTATTCCAAAAAAGGAAAAGTGAAAATATAAAGCCTACTTTTGGCCCCTAACACTAACTTAAATATTTGTATTGTTAACGAATTTAATCAAACTAGAGATAAAATACAAAACCTCCTTTTCCTGCCTAAATAATATTAGCTCTCATACATAAACCCCACCTTGTCTCCAGGGCTGGCTTGAATATACCATCAGTGCTGGCCTCTCCCATTAAGGCATATAGCTGTACTGGATCAAAGGACATACAGATAATTCCAGGCATGGAGACTTAGCTCCAAACACCCAGAATTTAGAAGATAGATCATCTAAAATAGCAATTCTCAATTTTTAATAGACATATTAATTACACAGAAGACTTCAAACCTATGCATTTTAATGGAGTGGATCAGAGGCTAGCCTTGCAGGTCTCCATTTTTTATAAATTCCAGTTGAGGCAGATTAATTCATATATCACATTATATTCCAGATGATGAAGTTAAACGCTGAAATCCAAATTTAAACATTGGCTTTGGTTCCCTGGATATAAGCCCACCATATCAAAATAATTAAACCCTGTGTGAACCTATGGCTAGGTTGGCCATAGGCTCTAGGGGAGAACCCAATACTATTATACTGCTAAGTGGACATAGCATTGTTTTTCTGTTTTGTTGTTTTTGTGTTTTGTTTTGTTTTGTTTTTCCAAGCCAGGGTTTCTCTGTATAGCCTTGGTTTTCCTGGAACTCACTCTGTAGACCAGGCTGGCCTCGAACTCAGAAATCTGCCTGTCTCTGCCTCCCAAGTGCTGGGATTAAAGGCGTGTGCCACCACTGCCCAGTGGACATAGCATTGTAATAGACCCTAATGAGTTATTCTGATACTCACAGAGCAGTGAGCCTTGCAACCCTTATCAGAGAAATTTATGAGCAGTACATGGCAATTACTACAGAGATGACTGCCACCCCCCCCCCAAATGGCCAATGGATACAGAGTGAGATACTGTAAATATTCAGCCCTAAATGGAACACTCATATCATACCCATCACTCTGAGGCTCAAGAGTCTTTGTGAAAGAGGGAAACAAAACTTGCTAGAGCTGCAGGTGGTGGGTGACATCAAGGAAACTGTTTTCCAGACATAACTGCATTTACACATACTCACAGCTACTCTAAAACCATTTTCAGATCTGAACAATCTCCAGATACCAGGCACAAATCCTAGCATAGAGGTGGGAAAATAGGCATGAAATTCCACACCAACTGAGGGGCTATGGGCATATGAGAGCAGCTGAGAAAGGAAGTCAGTTTGCTTCAATTCTGGGACCCCTGGTAAGCCGAGTATACACCAGGGCAGGCTCTAAACCCAACCCAACAGCACTCAGAGGAGGAGGAGGAGAAAGAAGGAGGAGAAGTAGAAAAAGAAGAAGAGGAGGAAGAAGAAAAGGAGAAGGAGGAAGAAGAAAGAGGAGGTAGAGAAGGAGGAAGAGGAAGGAGGAGGAGGGGAAGGAAGGAAGGAAGGAAGGAAGGAAGGAAGGAAGGAAGGAAGGAAGGAAGGAAGGAAGGAAGGAAGGAAGGAAGGAAACGGGGGGAGGAAGTTTGAGAGGGTGGTAATTGGAGGAGTTGGGGGGAAGGAGATAAATATGTTCCAAAATCTGAAAAAGAGATAAAATTGGTAAATACAAAAACCTACAATTATTCTTATTTATTTGAAGATCTTGCAGATGGCAGCACGCACGTGCTGAACACACTTCCATCTGTCGCAACACCTACCTCAAAGTTTTACGACAGTGAAGATGATCACGGAAACAGCCCTGGAAAGATAAAATTTGAAGCTCGGCCTTTGTTTTCGTTGTGAGAAGTTGTTACCATTCATCAGTGATCCCCTCGCTTGGCAGCTTCCTTTTACTGTGCTCTTCCTGTCAGAAATCCTTGTCAGCCACACACAGCTGTAGAAGAAGAAAAGTGGGAAGCCAACCCTGAATGCCACACCCACAGACATCAAAAAGGTGCACAATGCTCCTTGGTGCCTCAGAACTACCTGAGGACTCTAGATCTCTCTTCTTTCACCACTTCCTTCCCAGCCTAAGATTTTACCCTTTCCCTCCCAAACTCCCCAAACCTTCCTCAGCACCTCACCAAACTGCCAGTTTCCTTCATTTTTCAACTGATCTATGAAAAACACACCCAACCCAAATTCAACTCTATTCCAACCCCATATCAACTCTCCTTGGGCTGTGTGTGTGTGTGTGTGTGTGTGTGTGTGTGTGTGTGTGTGTGTGTACAGAAACCAGCCCTACCTTGATGGAACTGACTCAGGTTTTGGGCGATCCTTAGTGCTTTCCCAGATATGTTTTGCCTCCTCTTTACCAGGTAACTAGTAGCATTTTTTTTCAGCCAAGAAAAATGCTAGTGCTCAAAAAGACTATCTTTGATCTGCCTCACACGGGTCTTTCTGTTCTCATATTGGTATATACTTTTAATTACAGTTCAAATGACCATTAAAATAGCCTGCACATGTCAGATAACTGAGTATTATTGGGGATATAGCTACAGAAAATATATTACTCTGGGAGGATCCTGATAATGGTGTGAGCTGTGACTTTGCAGGGCAGGATAGCATAAGAAATCTGTGCACCACCATTTATCTTCACTACGAAGTTAAAACTGTTCTAAATTAAGTGTACAAAATAATGGGCTAAAATAATACTAATAAAACTGATAAAATGCTAATGCACAGATAATAAATTATAAAGCTGCCCTCTAGCTCAAAATCATTTCCCCTGTATTTCTATAAACTGTTTTGACTCTAAAAGCCAATTCTGTGATATGAGGAGATTCTTCTCTGGTCCTGTATCTATTTTAGTATTAGGTCTGTCTCTTGCACATTAATAGTTTTTTTTTTCTCTTAGAATTGGGAAATTATGTTCCATGATTTTGCTACAAATACCTACTGTGCTTTAGACCTGGGTTTCTTCTTCACTTACAAGCCATACGTTTGATCTTTTATAGCACCCCAGCTGTCCTGTATGTTCTGTTCCACCTTCCTCTTTAAAAATGACAGTGAACATTGTCTTTAACCGAATGATTCCTTTTTTCTACCTTATCTTCAAGCCCCAATCTCACCTCTTCCAATTGACCCAATCTATTGTTGAGTCTCTGCTCTGAACTTTTTGTATGACTTTCTGAGGGTGTTTTTGTTTGTTTGTTTGTTTGTTTTTCATCTCAAATTTTGTATCGTTTTGTTTTTTTCCCAGAGATTTTACTTCTATTAAACTCCATTTTTATGTCTTGATTTGTTTTCATCATTTTATTTCCCTTTTTTTGTTTGTTTTTGCAGTCCTTGTTTAGGCATTTGTTCATATATTATCAGATCATTTAACATAATTGCAATTGCTATTTTGGAATAGTTATCTTTTATATTAGCTAAGTTGCTTTTCTTAGAGAAAATTACAATGAGATTCTAATTTCTGGACATGTCTGGGTTATTCATGTTGTTTTTGTTTTTGTTTGGGTCCTAGATGTCTGGAGTTAGGTCATTGGCAAGATTTTGTTTTGTTTTGTTGATGTAGAATCTGATCTTGCCTTTTGTTGACTGGGTGTTTGGAATCTTGTTCATTGCTACCCCAACTTTCCAGGTTGTGGATCAGGCAAATTGTGCATGGTGTTCAGTCCTGAAGCAAATCTATGTTGATGTGTAACTGAGCTGTCAGTTTTGGCCCCAGCTTATCTAGGGATAGATAACTCTTGTCTCTTAGAGTAAAACTTCTATAGGCTTAGAAGATTTTTATTGCACATCTTATTCAACTCTTTTGTTTTGGTTTTGCAGTCCTCAGATAGGCATTTTCTTAGAGAAAATTTCAATGGGATTCTAATTTCTGGAAGGGACATGTGTCTGGGTTACATGCGAGAAAGCTCACCAGTTTCTGCAGGCTTCCTTGTCTATTAGGGGCTAAGTTAGAGTCAGAGTTGGTAGCGCTTTGTTGGGGCAGGGCAAAGAACACCACACTATCCTCTAGTGGAGGTGGATAGTGTGGGTGGAGGCTAGGCTGTGTCATTATCTGCGGTCACAGGTACAGGGCACTGTGTGAGCTGAGGTATCTTGGTAAGTAGAATGATGGGCTGATCTGGGATTTAATATCTGTAGGTTGGACTCTGTGTAGTGGAGACATGAGGTAAGGTGGTTAATACACAGATGGGAATAAAGACAGAATCTAGAGGGACCTTCTTAAGTTCTCGGTCATATGCCATGTAATGCCAGGTTGCAGGGTGAGTAGGGTGACTGGCAGGCAAGCTAAGTGGGTTTGCGGGACTCCTCCCACTCTAGAGTCTCTGGTGGGTGGACTTGCTTTCTGGTGTCAGATAATAAACAAAACAGTCCTGATCTCACCTTGAAGAAAAATGAATAGGTTTGAGGGCATCCAAAGCATTTGAGGCATTTGCTTTGAAGTTTAATCAAAATAGAATATTCTAGAGACAATTTGTTTCATAACTCATATAGCACATTCCTGAGCTTTTCCCAGACTTACCATCAGCACATATACTACTTAACTTTAATTGTATTTATTTAATGGCTTTTTGCTCATTTATTGTTTATAAAAAAGCAAAAGAGAGAATAAAAAGATAGTCGAACTGGCAGCCTCCGTTTCTTTCACAGAAGATCATTTCCAGTGATATCCATGATGTACTTGTTCGAATATTACTGTTGTTACAGAGCCTCGTGCACTGTATAGGTACCTCCTCGTGAGTTAAGCCTACATCTTCCTGGGTTTCTCCCAAGACCCATCGGTTTTTATTGGATCCCACTACAGTTTTCACAAAGATTGTGTCTTAGTGAAAAGGTTGCCATTTTCACACCCACAGTAACGCTTTTTAAAGTATTTTTTTAGCACTCACTGAATTTATATTGGCAAAGATCCACACCCAGAGCCTCAATAAATAGTGACATTAGGGACAGGAAAGGTGACTCAGCAAGTAAATGCCCTTGACACTAAGCCTGCCCACCAGAGCTCAAGCCATTGGACCCACAGGATGGAAGGAGAGAACTGACTCCTTGGGGTTGTCCTCTGATGTCCACATTTATGCTTAAAACAAACAAAACACACACACACACATCCCATAATAAAAAATTTAAGAATATTAGAAAATGATCAAATGTAGAATATTTGTATTCAGTACTATCTGCTTACTGTTTAGAATGGCTCATAAAAACGAATGGATTAGAATGTTATGTCTAGGGTCTTATAGACAATATTTGTTTTAACAGCAATTTTTAAATTAAAAACTGAGAAAAAAATCATATTTATGGCTTGACAGGTTAGTAAAATGAGTGGGATTTAAGAAGTGTTTAGAGGGTAATGTCAGCAATTTCCCTCTTCCCCTCACTCCCTGCCCCCCCAAAAGAAAACCAAATAAAAATCTGTTGTCTCCCCTCAAAGGGAACAAGAGAAAAGGCAAGGAGGGAGAGGAGAGAGATGGAGGGAGGGAAGGTGCGAAAGGGGAACTTAAAATGTACTGGATGGTTGGGTAGAGTGGTCAATATTTAAAAGCCCACACATGAAGTAACTTGTTGTTTAAAGAATAAGCAGTGACTAGCAGATTGGACCTTTCATGACTGAACAATGCATAGATGAGCTGAGGGCATTAGAGTCTAAAAGAAAGCTGGCCCCATTACTGGTAATTATAGTTAATCAGCAACCATTGTCTTGACAGAGATAGCGATCAACCATGAGCGCTAACCTAACAAGACTAATGAGGCTAATGGAGGATGAAGGAAGCAGAGCTGAGCTGAGCAAGGCTGGCTGCAGATCCTGGACAGAGCAAGCTTTCACTCCCCGTTCACTTACCACCTGTTGTTTTCAGACAAGCAGGCACAATGCAAGCTTCCTTGGAATTAGAGGACCCTTTTGTAACTCTCAGAAGAGACAGTGAGCAATGGTTAAATGCTTAGCCTCCTCGCACTGTGGGCACTAGGTATTTGCATGGTCTGCACCACATTAGCAGGGTGATACTGCCTTTTCATGCTCAAATGTGGTATGAGATCCAGCTGAAGTTGCAGCCCCTGGGAGCTGCTTAGCTGTGCACACTTTCAATCCATCCAAGGTTCAGTTTGCATGTCTGCAAGACCCCACAGATTCCTATGCATGTTAAAGTTTACCAAATGCTGGTACCTTGAATCAAGGGGTGACCTGGACTTACATATTATGTTCTCTGTTATTTAACTCTGTAGGTAGTGCTTCTTATATATGGAAAAGCTATGGCAATTGGTACCCAGTCAGTTATTCTAGAAATACATTTTATTCTACATACATCAGATAGATAGATAGAAAGAGAGAGAGAGAGAGAGAGAGAGAGAGAGAGAGAGAAAACAGGTGAGCATGCAAGTGTGTGTGTGTGTGTGTGTGTGTGTGTGTGTGTGTGTGAAGTCAGAGGTGGATGTTCAGGGTCTTTCTCTAGTGTTTTCTTATTTTTTTTTTCCATACACAGATTTATATATATGTATATATAGCCATCAATTGATCAGTGGGTAAAAGCCACTTATTAGCTAAATCCATTCACATTACAGATCCAGCTTCCACCTGCATCTGAGCCTCCAGTGATGAAGTT
Source organism: Mus musculus (assembly GCF_000001635.26). NCBI lineage: Eukaryota > Metazoa > Chordata > Mammalia > Rodentia > Muridae > Mus > Mus musculus. The sequence goes on along the minus strand of NC_000069.6, from coordinate 128,368,929 downwards.
ACTGATTTATGCCACCAGACCCAGGTTTCACAAGGGTTCTGGGAATATGAACTTATAATCATGTTTGCGTGTCAGGCACTTTACTGATTGAGACACCTCCCCACCTATAAGGAACACATTATGACATAAATTTCACTGGCTGTCTTTAATGCAGGATATCACAAGTGCCCAAAGAAAGAACAAGGGAAAGATTTCCTCTGGGCTGGATGGGCTGAAACAGGTCTGTATAGACAAGGCACATAGCCCAGAGCCATCTATTGAGTACAGCATCCTTTTATGTTTTGGTTCTATGGTTCTCCCAAGGAGCCAATGCATTGCAACATGCAGGACCTCACTTTTACAACATGAGAAAGGTATCGCATCCTTTTTTCTTTCATGTCTGTGGAAAAAAAAAATACCTGCATCTGAGAGAGGCAGTTTGACATGGACATTCAGTGGGAATTTTAATTAAGAGTTGCGTTCAGTGAAAGCTAAGGTGTGGTGTGAATCCGATATGAATCTAACCCCGATTGCAGAATGACATATGTTTCAGATTGGGCCTGTGTCTCAAGTCCTCATATGTAAATATAAATTAATCATAATGAGTTGGGTAATTATAAACAAAAGGAAGAAAGTTTGATCATCTATCTGTAGCTGCAGTTGCGTTGTGAAGAACACAACACCATTCTGTCCCTGTAGCGACGCCAAAGCTAATACCTCGTAGGAGAGGAGAAAATGCCAGCCTGCAGGTTACAGTCTATTGACAAGAAAACTAGGTCTCTACAATTTGGCCACATACAAATCGTTTTGCTTACATTGTTTAGTGGGGATTTCTGTGCACTGTATACCTTTGCAATGTGATCATCAATGGGCAAAACGAAAAGGAGACTAGAAGCCTCTTACAGATACTGTTGCATTCCACGAATCATCTAAACCTTTTATCTCCTGTAGCCAACTACTTCGGTTATCATATCTGTTGCTTCTTGTTATGGACCCATGCACCTACAGAATGTTATTTCTCATTACTTATTAAGTCAACTTTAGCTGTTGTCTAATGACTTTACATGTTGCTAGTTTATAATTTACTATTTTACATATCTCCGCTTTTTCTTAATACTTTTATTAATTAATCTTGAGGCTAATAATCAGTGTATTAATAGTTTGTTTAGTTTCCCAAGCCCTTGTCAATATTTATTTTCAAAAGCTCATGTACATTTACCAAGTGTTTATTATCTTCTAGTAATCATGCAAAGTGCTCAGATTCTCTGTTGATCTAGTTGAGCCGCTGGGTGTGGTAGATCCAGTAGCAGTTGGGTTCTTGGGGATGAGGATCATCAAATATACCGTGTGAAATTCTCAAAAGAAATAATAAAAATGAGAAGAAAAGGGCAAGTATGCTTGGGAGCCAACTTACGATGACACTGTGCCTGATTGCAATACTGTGCTCCGCTTCTGTCTCACATGGGGTTTCTGCCATTTATTATTATGTAAATATTGTTATAAAGTGCAGTGGTCACAACAACCTCTCTCTCTCTCTCTCTCTCTCTCTCTCTCTCTCTCTCTCTCTCTCTCTCTCTCTCTCACACACACACACACACACACACACACACACACACACACACACACACACACAGCTTTGGAAGCCTGTGATGCAGGCAAGGCTCAGCTGAAAATATGTCTCATCTCCACGACAGGCCAGTATCTGAGCTGGGAGAGTGTAAATAGCTAAGGAGAGAAGCACATAGAGCCGAGCTGGATCACTGGGACATCTTCATTCACTGCTCTGGCTTTGGATTGTGTTCAGATGAGGAATGAACCAGAGACCTAGATGTGTCCCTTCTGTGAGGCTTGGGATTTTCAATAGTTTCTTATATTGTGGGGACCTTGAAACTGTGATAGTCAGATACAGAACTCTAGGTTAAAAACAAACAAACAAACAAACAAACAAACAAACATTTCTTTATCCTAGAATTTGAAGTCATTTAAATGAGACTCCAATCTGGCCATTAATATTGTTTTAGTTTTCTTTTCACCCTATGCAATTTCCATGTTTAACTTTCTAGTTAATTAATTTCTAACATTCTTATCTGACACAAGTGCATGTATTATTTGATCGTCTAGTTATTATATTTTCTCCTCCAATTGTTATTTTGTTCTGCATTGTAGATGTTCTAAATATTGTATCAGAGCTTCTGCAGTTGCCTGAAAGAATATCCATACACTAAGATCTAATTTCTAATGTGCTAACATTATTTGGGGTGGGGGTACTTCAGGGGTGATCTGATAATAAAATTGATGGATTTGTGAAAGAGGCCACAGAGAGATTCTTTCGTGTGAGGTAGTGGTTAGAAGGCACTGTCTAGTTTCTGTTGTCCTCTTGTCAACTGGGGCAGCTCTCTGCCAGATCTTTACAGGTTGAAGTCACAATTGCACCAAAACTTGTGGAGTCTTGCAAAGATGTGCGAGCAGACAGGGAGGACGGGGTTGGCTCATCACAGCCTCTGCATTATGTTGAAAGCTGGAAGATATTTTGCATTTCTATGCATTCTACTGTTGTGGAATATACTCCCTCTCACCAACCATAAAGTCTGATAATGTTAAAATTTTTGTAACCTTTCATCTTTTTAAAGATACCTAATATTCTTTCAGAAATATTGCTATTAAATTAAGAGTAAGACCTTAAAATAATTACCTAGGAAAAAAGACTCCAATCTATTAGAACAAGGCATAGAAATTTATCAGTTGGGGGGAGGGTCTGGGGGACTTTTTGGATAGCCATTGAGATGTAAATGAAGAAAATACCTAATTTTTAAAAAAAGTGAACAACGCTTTCCAATAAACGGGCAGAGGAAACACTGCCTACCTGGGCTCCCTTTTGTTCTGACCGGCCTGTGTTCATCCTCCACTGGCATCGGACTCCTTTGGCCTCGGAATGCAGATTCAATACCAGAGGCTCTCCATGGAGTTTCCAGGCCTTCAGCATCTGCTAGGACTGCTGAGGCTTCCAGCTTCTCAGACTGAGCAGCTACTGGAGTTAAACGCGCAGATTACTATAACTTGACTACCTGAGTCTCTCATGTAAGCTGGTGTAACGCGTGCCCTTGTACAATAGATATGCATTCTATTGGTGCTTTCTAGAGAACCCTGCCTAGTACAACATCCAAATGGTTACACTGTTCAGCTGACTTGAAGAAGTGGACATGCATCCTTGGCTTTGGTGTGAAAAAGTCTATGGCCTCTATATGGTAGTAGATTTTTCTTTTATCTTCTCTCTCTCTCTCTCTCTCTCTCTCTGTCTCTCTCTCCTCTTCCTCCTCCTCCTCCTCCTCCTCCTCCTCTTCTTCTTCTTCTCCTCCTCCTCCTCCTCCTCCTCCTCCTTCTCCTCCTTCTCCTTCTTCTCCTTCTTCTCCTTCTTCTCCTTTTTTTTTAAAGGCAGGGTCTATGTAGCACTAGTGCACTGGCTTCTCACTAAGCTCCACCTGCCTCTGCCCCTGCCCCTGTCCCCTGGGTTCTGGGATTAAAGTGTGGGCCAATGTGCCCAACCTAGGTGGTGGACATCTAAGTAGTGCCTGTACCCCCTCACCTTGTGTCCACAGGTTGCATGCTATGTACTTTTTGAGAAAGCCTAGTCACGCCTGCTTAATCTCAGTGGAGCTGCTGACAGGTATTCCACACAATGGAATTTGTGACCCACCTTGAACTCTCACATGGCCTTCCTAGGGTTATGAAGACACAACTTTTTCAAGACCCTGCCTATTATGGTACCCTTGGTCCTCGGTAGAAGAGAAGATCCCAAGAGCTGCTCTGGAAGTGCACAGCCAGAATCCATGTCTCCAGGACATCTCCACAGCTCTCTTGTGCTGATTTCACAGCTAAGAGTGAGTGGCTGAAACATTCTGAAGCATATGTCTCTCCAAGACACAGCGATAGTACCACTTATTAGAGTCACCATGGAAAGGCCATTATAAGTTGGAAAGGGTCACCCCTGCTTTGGATTTAGTCAAATGCAAGCATGATGGGTATATGAGGTGTGCTCACATGGCCTATGGAATGGGACTCCATTGTAAACACCTCCAAGTGACCCTTCTTGGAAAAAAGTGCTGGAGAATGTTTTCCTTTCTTCTGTATCTTCATCTAATTGTTCAAATCATCCATCCACCAATCCATGTACCCATGTATATATTCCATCCACCCATGCATGCATCCATTCATATATCTATCCATCCATCCATGCATCCATCCATCTATACATACATATATTCATCCATGCATCCATCCATGTATCCATACATCTATATATACATATATCCATCTATGCATCCATGCATGCATCCATGCATCCATCCATCTAATTATGGTCCTGGCCTTGTGTATGCTGTAACCATAGATAAAAAGATAGTAAATGTCTCTATTTGTATATCTCCCCTTGAAATATTTTTATTTCACTTTTTCTAACAGTAATATAGAAACAAATAATCATAAAAATAAAACTGTAAATTGTCCAAAAAGAAATGTATCAATCATTTGTGAAGTGTAGAGCTTCATCATAATTTTTATTGACAATTCAAAATCAGAGTCAGTTTGTTCTTGTTTTCTTTCTTAACACCACTTCCCCAAATTCCCCTATAACTATTTTTCTTCTACTGTGCATGTGTTGACAGTGCCTATGTAGATTACTGTAGACTGAACATAGAACTTTGTACTGTAGCACTTTTTTCTTTTAAGAAATCTTTCTTTTATAGCATTTGGTTTTTGATCAGTATCTTTCCAGCTATTCCACAAAAGACTAATGATCCTCTCCCAACCTCTCATTATTTCCCTCCAATATCTCTTTAACATGGTTTTATCTGTGCTGAAACTTCTTTAAAATCAAACACATTATTTTTAGGTTGAGTGTGAAACAGAGGATAATTGGCTCTACAAAAACCCTAACAATTTCATGTTTCTCAAGCCAAGCTTTGGTGACTTTAGCCTATAAGATGCTCTGACAGATTTCTCAAACAGGTCATTTAATTTTCACAAGTCTATTGCTCTGAATCTCTTGGATCTCTGACCTCTTTCACATATATCCAAAGCCCACCAACCCATCTAGCTGTGCACGAGCCTCCTTTGGTTTGTTCATGGCAGCTTTTGAACACGCTGACATAGTTTTAGAAATGATTAACTGCTCTGAAGCTTGACCATCCTTGCTGGGAATGTAACCTTGATTCTTTCTCAGCAGTGTCTTCCTGCTGTGTGTTAACTATAGGACTTTCCTATGTCAGCCAGCCCATGGCCTATAAAGAGGTTTGTGACTGTGCAGCATAGGACTAAGCATATAGGTGGTCACATCCATCCACTCCTACAGAGTCATGCTGTCTAATATTTCTACCTTGGAATAGTTTGAATAGAGGCAATTACCATATATTTATTAGCTCCAAGTTCTGGATTCTCTAGAGCATCTCAGAGCTGGAATCATATTGTCTGAAGTTTCTGTAATTGATTTTTTTTGACTTAGTAATACACATTTCAGATTATTCTGGGCCTTTTCACAATGTGATAGCTCATTTTCATTCTGATTGACACTCCACAGTATATATAAACTATCACTTTAAAAGTCTTTGTTTTATATAACTTAATTTTTCTTTTTTAACTATGAATTTGTAATATTTTCTTTTCTACTCTTTCCTATGATGCTTTCACATGATTATTACATATTTTAACTGTAGCTACTGTTCTGATTGTTGAAACTAAATCATTTAATTGGGCAGTCAGGACAAAACTTACCTCTGCCATGACAAAAATTTTTGGGCCAATCAATTCTCAAAACAAGTAATAGGTGAAGTGCATTTCTTTTTAAATAATTGCCTTTAAAAACTAAAGCTCGCTTGGTGATATAATATCATAATTTGAAAGGATATGAAAAGAGTTAAAACTTGAAATGATTAACAGATAATACTGAACTTACTTAGCTTTATAGTTATCTTACATGGTTGAAGTAGAGTTAGAGACACATTTGCATTCCAGAAATTATCTGTAAATCTGAGATACAATTTTTTACTCAGACAAATATTCCCAAAAGATGTTTAAGTTTTAAGTTAAAAAAGACAAAACTTCTGAGTCATACCTCACCCTCAAAAGTAGGTACAGTTTCAAACTCCCTCCTGTACATACAGGGAAGCAAAAGCAGAAAACATACACACTTGGAAGGAATAAGCAATTTTGTTGTTGGGATGATGGGGTACTGATGATAAGGAGGATGTGTTAAAGGGAAAGCCTTAGTACATGCCGCTCATTGTAAATTATTAAATGGACATTCCACTTCTTCTTTTGCTTGATGAAAATGTACTCATCTTTGACCAAAGGTCAAATAGAATGCATCTCTGTGAGTCTCAAACCACCAAGTTAATGAGCCCTATTTAAACATTACCACATTTCATTGTGGTTAGATGTTCACTAGTTAACTTACTCAGCCAGGAGCATGCCTTATGGATAGCTTGAAAAAAGAGCATACAGCAGATATGGAGAACATATCTAATAAAATTCTGATGGTTTTCCAATTAAACATTTATAATATTTTCCTTAAAATTAACAGACCATTTGGTATATAATACTGAACTCTCTCCCTTTCCTCCTAATTCTTCATGATCGAATTCCTTATATTTCTAAGCCACCAGAAAGCCACCTTTTCTCAAAGCCATGCTTTGCCCGCCTACCATACATGCTCTCTCCATTATAATTATCGTTTTTATAATATGTACTGTAACTTATGAAGTGTGTAACAAAATATAAACTTTATGCCAAAGATTTTGCCACTAAAAGATATCAGGACTCAGCAAAGTTACACTTGTACCATTTTTGTTTGTCATGTTATGAGATCTGTTTGCAGAATGGAAGTAGTTCTAACTTAAGGATACATGGCCTCAGTCTTAGTCTAATCCTAGCTCACTGTAAACTGGTCAGTTGTTTCACACTCTCGGCACGATGTGTCAGGCTACTTATCTATAAAATTATTATCCATAATTTCACCAAGAGTTTGTGTTGGCTGTGCGGCTTCTCAAGCTCCATATACCATTCATAGTGAAAACTGAATGAGTGTGTTTGAGGAAGATGTAATTGAGAGAATCTGAAAAGCTTGTGAGATGCATCCATTGGTGGAGGGAAAGATGGCAAGAAACTGACAAGTGTGTATATCAGTGATAAGAAGAGAAATGGTAAAAAGCAGAAAGACAAACCATATGGCTGTGGTAGGATACACTGGAAGGATTACAGGGGTCCATGAATGGACCAAAACTCTCACCTCTAGAAAATCACTGGATTCAGACCTCTAGTAAGTTCAGCAACAGATGAATGGGCTTGAGGTTGACTGTGTTGGAGAGGTGGGAAGTCAGCAGGGGAACAATATGAGAGGATTTGAATTTTTATGGAATTTCTGTATTGAATAGAACATAGTAAATCCAGAGGCTATTAAAGGGAAATGGAAATGAAATATATTAACAGCTTTCTGTATGGAGGATGATTTTAATCACTATTTCATAATTATTATAATTATTAATTTTTGAGATTTAAGATAACTATATTTCTTATTTTAAGAAGCAAGAAAATGGTGTCTTAGAGGATCAATCAAGGTATGCGTGCATCAAAGCATCACATCATACCCCATTCATTTGTATAACTATTATCTATCAATTAAAAATAAAATAAAAAGAATACACAATTAAGTGTGTTGGGGATGATGATGGAACGGGGAAGAATAGGTCAGGAATGGAGATGATAAAAAATACATTGTATGAAATTATCAAAGAAGTAATTAAAATGAGAAAAAAATTAAAAGCCAAAGCTATGGGGATGGTTCAGTTTGTGAAATAATTTGTTCAGACACACATGAGGAACTTTGTTCAATACCCAATACCCCCATAAAATATCACTCACAGTGACACATGCCTGTAGCTCCAGTGTTGGAAAGATGGAGACAAAGGGGGTCCTGGGGATTGCATTCTGGTCAGTCTAACCAAACTAGAACAGTTCAGGTTCAGTGAGAGATGCTGACTCAAAAATAAGGTGGAGAATTCTTTTCTCCTTGTACAAAGCTCAAGTGTAAGTGGATCAAAGACCTCCACATAAAACCAGAGACACTGAAATTTATAGAGGAGAAAGTGGGGAAAAGCCTCGACGATATGAGCACAGGGGAAAAAATTCCTGAACAGAACAGCAATGGCTTTTGCTGTAAGATCAAGAATTGACAAATGGTACCTCATAAAATTGAAAGTTTCTATAAGGCAAAAGATACTGTCAACAAGACAAAAAGGCCACCAACATATGGGGAAAGGATTTTTATCAATCCTAAATCTGATAGGGGACTAATATCCAATATATACAAAGAGCTCAAGAAGCTGGACTCCAGAAATTCAAATAACCCCATTAAAAAATGGGGTGCAGAGCTAAACAAAAAATTCTCAACTGAGGAATACCGAAGGGTTGAGAAGCACTTGAATAAATGTTCAGCATCCTTAATCATCAGGGAAATGTAAATCAAAACAACCCTGAGATTCCACCTCACACCAGTCAGAATGGCTAAGATAAAAAATTCAGGTGACAGCAGATGCTGGCGAGAATGTGGAGAAAGAGGAACACTCCTCCATTGTTGGTGCGATTGCAAGCTTGTACAACCACTCTGGAAATCAGTCTGGCAGTTCCTCAGAAAATTGGACATAGTACTACTGGAAAATCCAGCAATACCTCTCCTGGGCATATACCCAGAAGATGTTCCATATGGTAATAAGGACACATGCTCCACTATGTTCATAGCAGCCTTACTTATAATAGCCAGAAGCTGGAAAGAACCCAGATGTCCCTCAACAGAGGAATGGATACAGAAAATGTGGTATATTTACACAATGGAGTACTACTCAGCTATTAAAAACATTTATGTAATTCTTGGGCAAATGGATGGATCTGGAAGATATCATCCTGAGTGAGGTAACCCAATCACAAAAGAAGTCACTTGATATGCAGTCACTGATAAGTGGATATTAGCCCAGAAACTTAGAATACCCAAGATACAATTTGCAAAACACAAGAAAAATCAAGAAGAAGGAAGACCAATGTGTGGATACTTCATTCCTCCTTAGAATAGAAAACAAAATGCCCATGGAAGGAGTTACAGAGACAAAGTTTGGAGCTAAGATGAAAGGATGAACTATCCAGAGACTACCCCACCGGGGATCTATCCCATAATCAGCCACCAAATGCAGACACTATTGCACATGCCAGCAAGATTTTGCTGAAAGGACCATGATATAGCTGTCTCATGTGAGGCTATGTCAGTGCCTGGCAAATACAGAAGTGGATGCTCACAGTCATCTATTGGATGGAACACAGGGCCCCCAGTGGAGGAGCTAGAGAAAGTACCCAAGGAGCTGAAGGAGTCTGCAACCCTATAGGTGGAACAACAATATGAAATAACCAGTACCCCCAGAGCTTGTGTCTCTAGCTGCATATGTAGTAGAAGATGGCCTAGTCTGCCATCATTGGGAAGAGAGGCCTCTTGGTCTTGCAAACTTTATATGCCCCAGTACAGGGAAACGCTAGGGCCAAGAAGCAGGAGTGGGTGGGTAGGGGAGCAGGGCAGGGGGGAGAGTATAGGGGACTTTCGGGATAGCATTTGAAATGTAAATGAAAATATCTAATAAAATTTTGAAAAAAATAAGTTGGAGCGTGATTGAGGAAGGTACACAATGTAAACCACTGGCCTTTACATATATACAGAGAGAGACAGAGACAGAGAAAGAGAGAGTCAGAGACAGAGACAGAGAGACAGAGTCAGAGACTCAGAGAGACAGACAGACAGACAGACATCGGACAGACAGAGGAGGAGATTGAAAATCAATACACCAACAAGAAATGAAACAAAGCAAGAGATTTGCTTAAAGCCTCACATTCCTTACATACAGCCTGGTATTGTGCCCAGGGCATCACACTAAAGTCAATATTCTACCCCAGAGCTCATCCCTTTTCTCAAGCTATAGTGAGTGCTATTAACTACACACATTAGTGCATATAATGAATATATATATATATGATGTAGTAAAAATGTCAATGAGTAGAGATGTAAGAGAAGAGAGATTCAGGGGACACAAAGTAAGATGACTGGATTTGGTGAGTAAGTGGACATGGAGTTTGACAAAAGAGTAAAATTTAGAGTGTTATTTTTTTGCTGCCTGAGAATTCTGTGACTATTTCCTAAGGTGGTGGCGGGAGGGGGGGGGGGTGAAGATGAAGGGAAAATTGTGAAAAGAATTAAATATTTAGAAACAATGGCTCTTTTTGCCCTTATTTATGAAACTCCACGTTCCAAATTATTATGAACTTAATAAATAAACATTATTGGTGTTTATTTTCACAATTGATCTAAGGTATACAGGAAGACAAGATAAAATATGGAGTACATATCTTTAGTGATTATATTAATGACATATTTTCGTTAAGTGCATTCTACTTAAGAAGCACTCACTACACTGCATGGGACCCCATCTTTACTTTGAAGAAATTGACCCAAATATTTTAATTAAGAAAATTATGAAAATTGGGAAGAAACTGACATATTGCCCCCAAACTTAACATTATATATCTACATAAAAACCTGTGGTCTCAAAGGCCAAGTGATCTGGCTTTTAGACCTTGGGAGTAAATTACTCTCATGCACTCACATTCCATACTTGACCCAAAACTAGGGACATTCAGAAGCTCAGAGAGAAATGTGGTATTGCTTCTGTAAATGAAGGAAACAATAGCACACATTGAGGAAAAATAATCAGCAGATCACATTTGTGACATTCACTCAAAGTGAACTCATAGAACTGCACATTTTGGGTAGAAAAGAGGAATCCTGAAGAAGACAGGAATAAACTGGGTGCTGACTGGGTGATAATGAAGTTGCATGCTGTGCTAATTTTATGCATAAGCCATTTCGTAAATGTGTCTAACCACAAAACAAAACATAAAAAGTGACTCCAAAGCATTTTCACCATTAATAAAAAGTAATATCATATACAAAGAATTGAGGGAATGTCATTTCCTAAGATTTCATGATAGTCACTTTGGTTGAAAACTAAGTGAAAAGTTGGAAATTGATGCCAATAGAAGCAAGTTTAAAAAAAAGCACAATTTTAGCATTTATTCTAATCTACAGGAAGATATGAGTAGTTGAGATAGAATCATTGTGCCAAATTTGTACCATATTTCTATGTTATTATTTCTTTGTCTATGAAACTGTAAATTCAGGGATAGGCTCTATTAACACAGGATTGCTATGTTGGGGTTTTTAGTAGATATCATATTACACAGTGAAGACTGAATAAATATTTTTAAATGGCTCAATGAATCAATGTATAATTATTTACCTATATAAACAGGACAAAATTTAATTCTTATTAAACTTGGCAAATACTGGTGATCATTTATAGTCCAACATAGTTTAACAATCGAATGTGTCTATAGAAAGGGAGAAAGAAAAAGATGAAAGTCATGTAACACTATTAAGCATTAAAATTAATCAATGGAGCAAATCTACATATTTTTTCCCTAGGAATACTTTGCTCTACTAACTCTCTCTAACTCTACATTGGCTTCTCTTGTGAATCCTGGTTACCACCCCAATGTTGCTATTCTTTAAGATAATAACACTCACTTTGTGGTAAGTGTCTACATACCACCAACTATTCTATTAGTGGATGTTGAGGTTCTTGGTGCACTTCTGTATTCTCAATCCCCTGTGTCCTCAATATCACTATACTCTATCATGCTTAATACACATTGAAATAAAAGCTTTGGAATTAATATGCATAGGTACAATAAATTAATGATAGTAGTAAAAACAGCCAATAATATTTTAAAAGATTTAAGCTCCACAGAACCATTAGTTTACTAAATCTCTTTTTTTCTCTTTTTTAAATTTGTTTTGATTTTTGTCTTTGTTCTTTTTTTTTTATTAGATATTTTCTTCATTTACATTTCAAATGCTATCCCCAAAGCCCCATAATCTCATAAGTCTAATACTTAGATATTATCATTATTCCCATGGGGTGGAAAATCCAAAGTTGGGGTGCTGTTGCATGGTGGACCCATTAATCAAACCAGAAGGTGCAGTAGACATCTGAAAAGTCAAGAGAAAGGACATAGAGAGTATTGAAGGACTTGGAAAATGAGTATTCAAGGCTGATGAGAAGCAGAAGCCTGCTATGAGCCTGGCCGTTCATATAGGTAATGGCCTTCTGCTGGAATACAGAAACATGAGTTGCCACTGCCACCCCAACCTGGTGTCTCTCCCATTTAACTCACTCTAATCATGGGGTATTTTGCTGGCTATTCATTAACTCTCTTTCCAGAAGCAAGAAAAGGAAAGAGAAAAAAAAGATGAGGGAAGAAAAACAAAAATAACTAATAATAATAATTGTCATGTTGCTAGAGAAAGAGTATTAAATACTCTGCAAGGGGCAGAAAGACTGCTCTGTTGACATCCCTCATACGTAAAAAATGTGCCTGAATTTAAATATCCAAGAACCCATGTGAAAAAGAAAGCACAGAGACACATGACACTGACAGTGCATCTCTTGTGCATCCCTGGAGCTTCTTGGCCAAAGCATTGAACCTCAGGTCTCTGGTCCAGTGAGAGACCCTGTCTCATAGGTACATGATAGAACACTGATCTCTGGTCCCCACGTGCATGCATTTGTGCATTTGTCTATGAGCATTTACACAAGACACACACACGGACAAGAGCATCCTGGAACCTGTACACATAAAGATACTGACCACATGTGAAATAAATTAATTTTAAAATTAGAATCTCCTTCATATTTAGAGACCCTAACATATTCTTGTTCCTCTTCACTAGTGTTTTCTTTGAAGATCATAAGAACAAGATTCTTTGCAGCGCCCTGAAAAACTCAAGGTGATTCCTGGGTCTGTGTTCTGCATTTGAGGACAGCCCCCTCAAGTACGAAGAAAGGCCACATCATGTATCAACTCATTTCCAAAGACTTTATTTATGGATTAGAGTTATAACCTTGTACATCACTCCGACATCCCAATCCTGCCCATCATCACCAGGAGTACTGAGTCCCAGTGTAGAATTGGGTGTAATTTTTATTCTTTAGCATCCTGAGCTAGGGAGAGACCATTTCAGAAAGATGCTGAGCTTCTGTTGAGATCGGATGGCGATCTTCTCCCTTAGGTTCTACCAGAGTTTGCAATAACAATTCTGTTAGTTCTCCAGCTTCTTTTTCTCTTTGACCTTCCCTTTGGGACCTTCTATAGTGCTGACAAATCCTCCCTCCCCTGATGTCAGCTCAGTGAGAACACGGATAAGGCAGTCTTTATCTAGCACGCAGAGAATTTCCCCCACATCTGCCTGGCAGTAATCCAACACAAATCCATGCCTCCAAGTTGTCCAGACTATATTAAATGGCCATTGGGGAACTGCATTGAAAGCTTTGGGATTTCATTTGTTTTCCCTTTTGTGTCATAGAACTAAACTGTAATGCTGACTTCTTCAAGGCAGCAAACAGGTGACACTGTCAGCAGCCATTCCTTACAGCTCCAGAGCACCACATGGTAGGACTGGGAGACCAGACCACTGAACAATAAAACTTGAGATCATTGCAAGTGGAACCCTTCAAGCCTCAAATTAAATGTCAATTACTTAGAGAAACTGTCCCTGACCTTTGGCAGTACCAGGTCTCCAATAATGTCTTAGACCATCTATAGTAGTTATTAAGTTTTAATTATTATTTCTAAAACCGTATTAATTCTTTCACACAGTTCCTGAGTTAATAAAGCCTATCTGGTATAGTTTTTAATTCTTCCCTCTATAGTCTCACAACCACATACTCAGTGCCCTTTATTTTACTATTGTTTGTTTTTCTTTGCTTACGGCATCTGTCATCTAGTGGCAATGAATTCAAGATGAAAGAGTGGAATAGTGTGTGTGTGTGTGTGTGTGTGTGTGTGTGTGTGTGTGTGTGTGTGAGTGTGTCTCCAAAAGTCCAAAAGGGAGAGAGTGGCAAAGTAGAAAAAGAGAAGATCCCAACTTTCCTGTGCCACTATGAAGTGAAAGGCAAGTGAGTCATAGCAGACAAATCCTGCATGACTTACTGGTTCCTTGCTTTGATCTCGTCCTTTGGATGAGACTTTCACAGAATATATGTCATATAAGCAAGGATTTCAACTCATTCATATCAAAGTGTGCTTTGGCGTGCAGAACCAGAACTGACAGTTTAATTCAGTTTTGGTGTAGTCATGTATTTCCATGGGCATTTAATTCCATATAATAAGATTAAATGATTTCACTATTAAGGTATCAGATAATTTGACAACTTTTCACAGGTCATAAACTATTTTTCAAAATATGTTTAGAAGAACTTTACAAGAACTTACCTAACCTGAAATATCCACTTGCTCTGTGTCCTTTATGTAGCTGTTTTGTTTTGTTTTATACTTCACAGCCTATGGCATTTACTATTTTTGAGAACCAAGAACCACTCATTAGAAAAACTACTTTGAAAAGAGTTAATTTTAGTATCTCTTCATTGCCTATGTCATTAAGTGGCAATGAATTCAAGATGGTGGTACCTGGGATATTTATATCCTTGAAAATGGATTACAACATAACTGACAACACATTATACCTGCTACAATACAATATCACTTATCAATCATCTTTTCCCTCAATTAGGATGACCGTTCTAGTGACAATCGCACAAAGACACAGAGCAAGTGGATATTTCAGGTTAGGTAAGTTCTTGTAAAGTTCACTGATTCCAAGATGCCAAAGTAGATACCAAGTAAATCTCTATGATATTTTAATAGGTCTCAAGTACACTGCAAATGCTTATGGCACCAAATGACAATACATTCAGATGACAGTGCATGAAACTTTGTGAAGCTAATGATGCAGTGCAAAAATAAACTCTTTTTACTATAGTATTTGAATTCAAAATGGGGAATGTGTTTTCATTAGTCTTGTTAGATTGCCTGGAGCCTTGCATGTTAAGGTAGTTTAGACATATTATGGAGACTGTACTGTAATTGTCCTTGTATTTTATATTATCCTATGTGATTATTTTGTTATTATATATCATACTACATATCTATATATATATATATATGTGTATATATGTATATATACATACATACATATATATATACATATATCATATTATATTATAATGGTCCTCTTACTTTAGGAGATTTTATTTTGCCCATTTTTACTTTAAGAGGTTAAGTACAACGTGCAAATTGAACAGAGAGGATATTTCATCTTTGCAACTGATGGCTGAATTAAAAGTATTCTCCCAATGCATTTCCATAGCATGTCTTTGTAAGATTCTGTTACTAGGTTGCAGCTAATCCAATATCTCTGAGCTCCAGAAAATCAAATGAGTGCCGGATTAAATTCCACATTAAACTCTCTTGTACCTAGTTCTTACTGGGAAGTGACACAGCAGTGCCATCACGCAGATCATTTTAGTCAAATTAATACTACAGTGTAAGAGTCCGGCTCCTTGTTGTGGCATAAGTGTTTAAGAACAAGACTGGGACACCCACATCCTCTTCCCATCAGGTCTTTATCTGCCATCATATTATTGAACAGATTTGTGGGTGTGGTGAGAAAAATTGGTAGAAAATACAGTCATTTGTAAGTACTGAATTCTGCCTGGCAAGATATACGAAGTCTTCATGTTTTCCCCTGAACTCCAACTCCCAACCTGTACTGTGAATCTATCAAACGGAAATAAACACATGGAAACCATAACTCAGCATATTTTCTTCGTACCATTAGAAAAAGAACACCTTCAGTCCAAAAGTTTCTGCCTCCTTTAGTTGTAAGAGAAAATTAGTACTTAGTGCTGCCTACTTTATTAGAATAATGGCTGCTAAACTGGTTGAATAACTGATTGCATTCTGCTGTTATTAGTCAATGCATGAGCTGAGCACATAGAACTATATACTGTGTGGTCTCCTTTTGCAGTGGTAAATAATAACCTTGATATTTTTAATAACTTCCAAGTTTATTAGGAAGTACCAGCAGTGTTCCATATCAAAATTTAGTTACCTTTTTTGATTATTTTAGTTAGAAGAGGTCATTGAGATTGAGATCTAGGTCATCACTCCTCTTTTCCTCCTTGAAGTTTTCATAGCTTCAGACGTGTGCACTTCTCGAGATCATTCAATCTTCTACTCTTTCTAGCTTTTCGGTGTTCTAAAATAGCATATCATGAGTAAGCCAATGATTATAAACAGACCATAAAGGAATCATAGCTTCACTTACCCACCTCCTCCTTTTTTACCTTCTCAGTAATGGCTCTCTCTTTTCGACATTGGTTTAAACCTGGCTTGTATGAAAACTGTATGAACAAAATTCTCTGGTCCTTACTTTTCCCTGGCTCGAAATAAAAGCAGCTATGCTCCAATAAGTATTAAAAAATGAAGATGACAGCATACAGAAATTATCATGGATTTTTGGAGTTACACTTAGCCCCTGCCTACATATTTTTAAATGAACATTTCAATTAAATTCATCAAATGTCTTTCACAAATGGTCACTTTGTATAAGCCATGGATTGAAAGGATGAAAATAGTGTGTGTTTTTTCAGGCACTGGATTTATGCCAGAAGAATGTATAATTCAAGTAAGTTGGATGAAAATGATAAGAATTAGTTTTTGAAACACCTGTTAGCTCTCTAGTTAATCATATATTCTCCATAATAACATCCTTCTGGGTTCCTGAAGGCATAATTAACCATATATACATACGTTAAAAGTACAGCATGTTTTGATAGAGGTCTTCATTGTGAATGGACAGACACAATCACATAATTAATATATTTGTGACCTCCCAAAGATGCTATAGTTAGATTTCAATGTACATGCATATATGTACATTTTATATATATACATCATATATATTATATATAATGTAATAAGAAGAGCATATACTCCTTATGAAACTTCAACTATAAATTATAGTATCTAGTACACCCATTAGACATAATATTTTATTTGTGTGCATATGCATGTCTGTGTGGTGGTACATGTGAATATAAGGGCTGATTCCCACAGAGGCGAGCATTGTAAGATACTCCTGGAGCTGAACTTACTAGTGGTTTGTGAGCCGCCTGATAGTGAGTGCTGGAAACCAAATTCATGGCCTCTGCAAGGACATAGTCACTGAGCCATCTCCTGCCCCAGTAATAGCATTTAAAGGCTGATATGTTGGTAAAAATCTCTTGCCTTTTGCCGTTTGTCTGCACACCTGAAGACAATCAGTCACAGTCATGAATTTCTAGAATCAGAATTATAAAGTCCAGTAGGAATAAGAAATGTTTAGTAAAAACTGGACTCTAAAGAGACTTTATTACTATAAACAAAAATAAGTCCATGTCCTTTCCATGAAATGTTATAAAACATATATTAAAATACAATGAGCCTCTTTGGATATTAGTATCATTAACTTTTGTGGAATTTTGCAAACCTTTCCCATATTTAATCTTGCAAATCCCTGTGGCAGTTAAGGTTCCCACCACTGCTTCCTCTTTGTTTCTTCTGTGCAAGTATAATCTAGCTGAGTTACAGAGTATTAAAAACATACTTCCTGATGATGAATCTCTAAATTCTTACAAAGTTTATCTCCAATTTTCTGGATTTTGAGTATATTATTCATGTTAGGTAACATTTACAGAACTAAAGATCACTTTACTAATTGGTGCCATTTGCGAAAATAAACAGGAAAAAATATGTACAGGTTTCAGAACTGTTTTGTGCATATTATGACTACCTTGGAAGATGGGCTGTTTGTCCTGTGTTTTCTCGCACAGAGTGTTCTAGGACAAGCCTGTTTGCCCACTGAATTATGCATTTCTGCCTTCCGTTATTTTGTTCTAAATTAATATCTTCTTTCAGGGACATGGAATCTTATAACGGTGAGCCACTCATTTCTATTGCCAGTCATTACTGTGCCTATCATTAATGAAGCACATCACAGAAGAGCCAGAGATGGAATCTGCCAAAACAAGCCTAAGTCTTCACAGTTGTCAGGGAGTTAATTACTACACACAGAGAGGAGACTAGTCACATTCCTGAGCCACTCCAGAGGAGTCCTTTTACCATATTGCTTCTAGAGAACTGTTCTAACTAATGACAGCATTTCAACTGAAATTTCTGCCATCTAAAACCCTGAAGACATTAAAATAAAGCTGCCTACACTCTAGCTTAGGCCACTTTTACTGTTTCTACCCATGAAGGTCTCTGTTCTCTTCAATAGCCCAAGAAGGTTCCCTTTATTTCTTTACTCTATTTTTCCCACCTTATTTTTATTTGTTCACTCACTTGCCCTCCTCCCAATCACTCCCTCCAACAATCCTTCCTTCTTCTCCCCACTTCTTCTCTGAGAGGGTGGAGATCCCCAGGGTATCGCCCTACCCTGACACATCAAATCTCTGCTGGGCTAGACCCATCCTCTCCTACTAAGGCAAGGCAAGGTAGCCCAGCTACAAGAATATATTCCAAGGACAAGCAACGGCTTTTGTGATAGCCCCTGTTCCAGCTGTTTGGGACCCACATGAAGACCAAGCTACACATCTGTGTGTCAGGGGTGAGGTTGGGGGTGGGGTTAGTGGGGGAAGACCTAAGTCCAGCGTACCTATGCTCTTTGGTTGATAGTTGAGGTTAGTTGACTTTGTTGGTCTTCCTGTGGAGTTCTTATCTCTTTGGGGGCCTGCAATCCTTCCACCAACTCTTCCATAAGAGTCCCCAAGTTCTATCCACTGTTTGACTGTGTCCCTATGAGTCTGGGTAGAGCCTCTCAGAGGATAGCCATGCTAGATTCTGTTATGCAAGCATAACAGAGTATCATTAATAGTGTCAGTGCTTGTCATGGGATGGGAAGGGTAATGGAGTGTGGTCAGGATGGGAAGGTACAGGAGAATGGCCAGATGACCATGAGAATGAATGGAAATCTTCAACTGACAGAGGTGG
Organism: Mus musculus; assembly: GCF_000001635.26. Classification (NCBI taxonomy): domain Eukaryota; kingdom Metazoa; phylum Chordata; class Mammalia; order Rodentia; family Muridae; genus Mus; species Mus musculus. Next base: position 128,349,936 of record NC_000069.6, on the reverse strand, counting down.
GGAGGTGGGAAGATCTAGAGGACATGATAGAGAACTGAGACAAGGGAGGCACTCAAGAATAAATGTGGAGTGACCTTTAACTGTGGCTCATAGCAGTCACCAGAAAGAAGTTACCGCCTGTAGCCAGACAGGAACCCCATAGGAGCAATAGGGACACCAAACTAACTACAAAACTTTCAGCCCAAAACTTATCCTGTCTACAGGAAATTCGGGGGCAGAGGATGGAGCAGAGACTGGGGAATTGTCAACCAGTAAGGCCCAACTTGAGACCCATTCCCACTCTCTCTTTTTTTTTAATTTTTTTTATTACATATTTTCCTCAATTACATTTCCAATGCTTTCCCAAAAGCCTCCCACACACACCCCCCCTACTCACACATTCCCATTTTTTGGCCCTGGCGTTCCCCTGTACTGGGGCATATAAAGTTTGCCTGTCCAGTGGGCCTCTCTTTCCAGTGATGGCCGACTAGGCCATCTTTTGATACACAGCTAGAGTCAAGAGCTCCAGGGTACTGGTTAGTTCATAATGTTGCACCTACAGGGTTGCAGATCTCTTTAGCTCCTTGGTCGCTGCTCTGTGATCAGGGCAAAGGCAACTCTCCATTTAATGAGGGATTACTGCCATCTTGTGGCTGTCATGGTGGAAGGCATCTATCCCTAAAGCACCATGGAAGAAGAGAAAGAAAAAAAAAATAAACAACCAATTTGTGTTAGATTTCATCATTCATTCTGTAACTCCAAGTTTTTAAGAAGGACCATAGTCCACATTATCTTAGTGACAGTACTGGGTTGATACCATAACATTTAAGAAGATGAACGCTGCTCTACACTTTCATTAAAATGAAGTTGTAAGATAAAATGTCAACATAAATGTAGTATTAGTCCAAGATATAACTTCGAGTCTACAAAAGATAGACGATTAATAAAATAAGTGGAGATACTAAGAGAATCTCAGCTGCCCATTCTCACTTCAGCCATGTGCTTTCCTCGTCTGCAATGTTAAGAATTGGCAGAGCGTCATTAGCTCCTTAGGTTCAGATATTTCTAACTCTGAGGTGATATATTTGCCACTCATCTCAACAGCCCATGTCAGCACCGGAAATTGGCCAAGACCCACTAATAACCAGAAACAGATTCTGAGGGAACACTTCTCTCAGATCTGTGAGGCACATGTTGTCTTCAATATTCTTTCCTTCGACATGTGACAAACTTGCAAATTCTGCATTTTTACGACTCAGATGGCTGGCTCGGCAAGTGAACGGTGGGGAGTGTATACAATAAACACATGTAGGAGCAGTTTTCTCTGATCTCTAAAGCAAAAACATTATTCCGTTTCTCTGTCAAGATGTGTGAGATGCCACTTGAAGCATAAATTCGCTTTTTGACCAGAAGCTTCAGGGACGAATTATCTGTATGGTTTTGATTGAGAAAGGCAGCGTTCTAAAACACCAATGACTTAAATAACCAGAGATACCAAGAGAACATTTTCTCCCCATATGACATCTTGCTCTGAAATATAAAATCTTAAATGCTAAGTAGAGAACACTCCACCTGGTGGTAGAAGAAAAGGGGTAACAGCTTTCTCAAAAAACCCTCAGGAGGAAAAGATGGAGCGAATTGCAGAACACTCAAGGCAACAAGAGTTAGAGAGTGAGATACTCCCATACACCACTGTGGTTGGCAAGCATCTTTAAAGCAAAATCCAGACAGAATCTGCCTCTCCATAAATCTTTCCACCCCTTTCCATTACTAGTTAGGTATTGTTGGCTCTAAGCCATCTGATTTTACTCTGATTTATTAACTGCTATGCATTATATATGAGATTCGGGTTTGCTGGAGAGTTACCCTTATGGTCATTGTTGCATACAAATCAGCTACTGTTAGAAACGTTTTATGCTGCTGGCACTTCTGTGAGGTGATGGTCTAATGTGTAACTGGGAAAGAAAGCCTTCCTGTTATATTTTCCCACAAATGTTCCTAGAACACACAGTGCAGGCTAAGAACAATGGTCCTTTGTTCTGGTGTAAAATGGAGAAAAAAGTACGCAGAACAATAGATGGGGAGAAAGCAAAACCTGTTGTCTCAATCAGGGCATTGGTATTCTCGAAATCATAGCTACCACCTTGAGCCTTTTTCTCTGGTGATACCAATTGAAGCTTGAAAAAGCGCTAATGCAAGCAAGACCACTTACTCTTAAATGCCGACAACCTGGTAGCTCAGGGGTCGAAGCAGCTCTGCCTCTGAACGGAAAAAAAAGTGTTCCACCCTCTGGCTTTCTGCATTGAGATATTTGATTAACTAAGCAATTTAACTCCAATCTCTCGCCCAGCTCTCAGTACAGTGAGGCTTCCCTTTAGAACTTAGCTTTCAGGAGTGTTTGCCCTAACCCAGTGGTCCTCAACCTTCCTAATGCTATACCCCTTTAATACAAATCTTTATGTTGTGCTGACCCCCAACCATAAAATTATCTTTGCTGCTACTTATAACTGTAACTTCACTACTTTTATGAATCATAATGTAATATTTTTTTTTTGAGATAGAGGGTTGCCAAACATGATTGCGACCCACAGGTTGGGAACTGTTGCCCAAAGCTGATTTTATATATACGTGTGTGTGTGTGTGTGTGTGTGTGTGTGTGTGTGTGTGTGTGTGTGTGTGTGAGTTTATCAAAGGCTTTGGGTTACTTGTGACCAACAGAGTTGACACTAACTTACATCTTTCACGGAAGGGAAAAGCAAGTACCTGGTCGTATTACCTTTTTAAAGGGGAAGCTATTCTTCGCTTCCTTTGAGACAACATCTTACTCCATCCATGCACTGCAGCCCATGTCACTGTGGCAAATTACTAAGTGTTAATTAACACCATTATATTCATAAAAAGTGAATCCAATATTTTGTCTTCTTAGTTTCAGTAAGACTGCCCCAGGTGTACTAAAATCACATCAACTGAGACTTTTGTAAAACAGTTTTAGAATCTAACATATGGATATATGGACCTATAAATAATCTTTTGAGTTTGAATCATCCATGGATGCATTTCCTAAATTTTTGAATGATTGTATTTTCTCTTAATTAATCAAGTATTAATGATTACCTATATAGTCAGCTGCTTAGAAAGCTTTCATTTGTATTTGGTATTAAGACCATTTACTGGACATCTTTTATATAATACTCATAACCTCCAAGCATAACAGAGATGGAGGGATTGTTTGTTGAAAAAGAGATAATGAATCTCTTTAAGCTTCTGGTTTCTACAGAGGTGTTCAATATCGAATGAGTTCTGCCCCCAAGACACCTTGAACTTTGAAGATGACAGCCACAAAGATCTGGGAGAGTAAGCTGTCTTCAAGAATAGTAACTTTGAAAGTGATTAATAATGGGTTGTGCTAAATAAGACATCTGTATTCTGAGATGACATCAGCCCACTGACAGCCTCATGTCTTTTCCAGTTTCCAAAACAATGGCTCAAGAAACACATAGATACAGGTGTGTGATCTTGCATCATAATCTATGCTCAGTCTCCCACTAAGAGAAAGTATTGTTTACCTTTACCGAAAGAATATCATTCAGAAACAGTACTGATCACCCATGGGACTATTGAGGTGCTATTGTCATGCTTTGCCTTCCTTTGTGAAAATCAAAAGAAAGTAAATGAACCTAAAGGAAATGTGTTACCTGTTTCTAAAAGGTCTTCAACCAACGAATTGAAAGATCTCAGGAACCTACCTAAGCAATCACTTCCATGTGGTCCAAGTGTATTTTAGTATCTTTTTTAAAAGAGTCAGTATGTAGTTCCTGTTATCAAGGTGATAAAAAATGTTTTCAAATGAACTGTGTCATCAGAGACTAACGCACTCACACACGATGCTTACTCCAGTTTTCCTTCTCCCACTGACCCTGTTTAGACTGATAACCATCACTGAGCCTTGACAATCTAGACCCTCAGGTCTGTGAGCCAACTCTAATTAAGGTAAGTGGCACCTCTTCTGAGGACAGCTGCTACTGAAAGTCTCAAGTATCCATGACAAAGTATAATATTTCAGGTTCCAGAAAGATAATTAATATTGAGGGTTTTTCTTCCAAAAGTGCAATTACGAATTGAGATATTGTTTTCAGAACCTTCAAATAAGAAAACTTCAGCCCAAGCCTCACTGTTCTCCAGTTCCTTAAATGCTTTGACTCTACAGGCTTAATAATTAAACCTCCCCCTCGACAGTCAGGCAGCAAAACATTATTATAGGATCGAGCTTGGCAAGAAATCTAAGAGTTATTTCCTCTTGAGTAGGAAGTGGCTTAAACTTCCATCCATTCTTTTTCAGTGCACCACACACTTCCTCTAAAATGGTGTCTCCACAAACTGAAAGTAAGTGAATGGTTTTCCAGCCAATTTGTCTGATGTGCACAACTCAAGTGTGCATATGTTATATCAATGCAGATATGGGAGCTGGGAGCAGGAGTCTTTTCTATTATTGACAAGTGGCCTACCCTCTAATCTTCAGAAAGCTCATCTGCAAACTGACATAAGGCTCACAGGATTGTACAGACCTTCTACTCTGACAAAGCTAGCTTATGCATGTGCTTAATGTGAATAAGGGTAAGATGGACATACATGACCAGTGTGTCAGCATCATCATCAGAAATTATTTTCATATCCTTAGCACTGAGCTTGTTAGAATTTCAAATGAAATTGCTTGTTGAGATATAAATAACAAATAATGTTTATTATGTATATTTATAAACAAATAAAGAAATTTGCTTTACTTTATTTTTACATTTTCATACTAGCACGTATTTACTAGTTTAGCCCAATCTGAATGATTTATCCTACTTTCTGATAATAAGGTTTGTAGAAAACCATATTTAAATGGCCTATTTAGATAAAAGTAAATTAGGGTTTCTATTGAATAGTTCAAGCACACTTCACTCAGCCATGGTAAACTTATGAAAAAGCTGTGCATAAGTCTATCGGTGCAGTTCACATCCAGTCAAAAGTTTCAACAGAATACAGGCTCTGAATGGTACACAGAAGGATAGGTATTTTTAAATAGTTGTGGGGAGAGTAACTCAGCAAGTCTTTAAAATTTTATGGCCACATTTGACCTTTCTTGCTTTATAGAAATGGCCAGCTTTAACTTACACAGATGTGTCTCCTGAGCTGTGCTTCGGCAGTAGGAACTGGGAGTCACCTGGCCCTGCTACAGAGCATAACTCAATTTAATGCATCTCATATATGACACGCTATATTACAATGCAGCTTCTCCATATTCAAAAACAATCGCCAGGATAAAGCTTTGTCACATTTTTGCATTACTTATAGTCACATTAAATCCAGAAAAGCACAGAGAGAGAAATCCAAGGCAGGCAGAAGGTAGAGACAGTTTTAATGTGATTATATTGGCATCTGATATGATGGTGCTTTGGACCACATTGACATAAGTGAGGCTTCTAGGTAGCAACTGTTCAATAGCATCCGTTGGACTTCTCCAATAGACCACTTAACTATCTCAGCTTTTCCAGTGATCATCTCATTTATCTAGGATTATTGCACTGAATTTACTGTTTGGTTTTCTTCCAGAACTGAAATGTCAAGTCCAGTGTCATGTATGCAGTAGCTTTGTGCCGTGAGAGCTTCACAGATCCCCCAAAGCTGCTAGCAGTTGATCTTTGGATAGAGCTAGAAATAAATAAATCCTCTTTAGCAGATCAATATTCATCCCATTTAATGCTTGATGTGAAACTTGTGGATTTGGGGTGGTAATGCTGATGTACAGCTAATCGTTGAAAATGGGCATCAGGGTTTTTATAGCATGGCAGCATATTGTCAGGCAGGAAGAGAAGAAGCAGAGAGCACAGCCTGGAAGAGAGTATGGTAAGTGTGTATAAATAAGCTGCACATTTGGAAATCACATGGCCTATTTCGTTATGCATGCTAGAAAATAATAATAGGGGGAACTAAAGGTCCACTCCACAAGAGGAATACCTGTGGCTTGATTTACCATCCTGTGGGGCTGCAGACATAGATGAAGTATCTCACCCCACTGGACAATCTAATATCAAGTAAACTGTTATCAAGATATTGCTTTTATACACAGAAACTCCTTCTAAAAAATGAATAAATAAAAAGGGGTCCCAAAGAATGGAATGCAAATCTATATCCTGAACAATTCATTTGAACTCACAAGAAGGAAAAAAATGCTTGTTGTGAAGTGAGATTTAAAATAGTTAGGTCCAGTAGGGAAGGGGTCTTTTCCAGTCCATGGTGAGAGCTATGAATCAGGCTTAGCTCAGACAGCAAGGGTTAAGCTTGCCCCTTTGGAATGAACAATTTTATTTTTTACTGCAGATGTGTGGTAATTCACTGTCAGGGGTGTTGGGAAAACTAGTCGAGGCTGAACATTCTTTATATGCAATAGCTGTCGGCCCAACCACATAAGCTGTAAGGCAGACTTCTGTGGTCATCAATGCTAAACATATTTTCAGCCAGATCTCTTGATTATTAGTTTCATACAGCGTGAGTAGAATGTGCACATGATCTCTGTGTGAAAGCTTTCACAATGTTCTTACCGAGTCAGGCTACCCCAGACTACATTTTAGTGAGCATTGAAATGTATTTGTTAAAGCATGAGAAATACGCCTTTCTGTAGTGGCTTGAAACTAGAGAACGGGTGTTGATTGGTTTTTCCCTGGACAAGCCATATTCTTTCTGAAAGAATGGCTTTTCACTGAAGTTCTCTGAGAAATGAAACATTATAATCTTTGCACGGCGGGGGATATCATTAAGCTTAAACAACAAGCGACAACATCTGCTGGCTCCAGAGATCCAGTGGACTGTGCACAAGTGTCAGTTTCCCTTCTGCAAGATCTAAACTTTGCCACTGATAAATGATATTTTTCCCCCAGTTAGGGATTTGTAAGTCACCAGTTCTTAGGCTGGCAAATGCAGGCGGGATGAAAGCGCAGGTCATGGTCACAGGATAATGTTTGTCGGATGAGGAGTAAATCAGTAAACAGGGGGGGAAAGGTATGTTTATGCTTGAGGCCATGAGTTGGGAAAGAATACTGTACAAGGCTGAGGATGACAACTGGGGAAACGTGTGGCCGTGTATGTGCAAGCCATGCCTGTGAGTTCATGCACGCACAGGTGAAAATGCATTGGGCCAACCTGGACATGAGAAGAGGTGTGTATGGCCTATGAATATGTAAACATTCAGACACACTGTATCTGCATTCTTCTATTTATGCCTGTCATGAGCGCATATATACAAATGAGCTATCTTAGCATAATCTACACCTTGTAAAACAAGGCTATTTATAAAGGCTATTCCTTAAAAATGAAAACTTTAGTTATGTAAATTTACTAGTAATTATTATATCCCAAAGACTGGTCACATATATACACAAAATGCATTCTCTTTCTTATATCTTTAAGTGTTGAAGTTAGTATCAGGGAGAATAAACAGTGGTTTTTCTTCACTGGGGACCTGTGGCTAAAGAATGAAGGCTGCTTGACTTATTGTGAGCATGCTTACTGAGATCTGCTGGGACACAGAAGTAAGGAACTTTGAGTATTTTTACAATCCAGAATTTAAATGTTTTTTAAGTCTGGTCATTGAATCTTAAGAAATGATAAAGAATACCTTTGGAGTTTAGCCTAGTAATTGACATTTGGGGTCCCTAGAAAAGTAGCTTTTAAAATGTGCATTTCTTTTTAATTCCCACATTAGCTACGATCTCTCACCTGAGTTCCAAAAAGTCCCTAAACAAGGATAGAACAAATGACCTCATAGCCCTTCAGGTAGCATGCAGCACTTCTTGCAGCAGAGAAATAAACAAAAAGATTGTGAAAGAAAGTCAAAGCAAATTTTACTATGTTAACCACTTTGTGTGTGCTGCTAACCTGAAATTAAGAAACATGCAATGCATATGGCCAGACATTCATAAATTTTCTTATTTATTCATTTCTTAAAATTTATTTATTGAGCAATGTTTGTGTGCTAGGCTAAGTTATGGTGATTTATCCACAGGGTATCATAACACAGAGTAGGTATTCTGTGCAGATGCTCGACAGGCACATGGATGTATAGAGATTCGGTGGAGAGTATAAGAAGTCCTGAGATTCTAGATAGGCTCAGAAGCATAAAGCTATGCCAGCACGCACAGATCAAACCTACATCTGAGCATCAAAATCATGTTCTCCTATGACAAGCAAAAGCACCCAGACAAAACTTTTGTAAGGTAACATTTCCTAAGGTAGAAAAGTAACATTTCACTTTCTATTAGGTAGAAGTGATCTTGGACTAGCTACATGTGAGTGTAGTAGAAAATTTAAAGGAAATTTTGTAATGTTTAAGGTCTTTGGAGAGGCATTATCTTAGAGAAAGGAAATAGAGAATTTGTATATCACAGAGCTGGAGAGATGACTCAGCAGTTACAAGCACTTGCTGCTATTACAGAAGACATGAGTTTTGTTCCCAGAACACACACTTGGCAGCTTACAAACATCCTATATGTTTATCTGATTCCAGGAGATCTAATGCTCTCGAGAGGCATATGCACTTGTAACACTTACACACACACACACACACACACACACACACACACACACACCACACACACACACACACACACACACACACACACACACACACACAAACAGAAATACTTGATACTTTAAAAAATAATCATTAAATACATGCATATAACATGTATTTCTTTTCTTCAAAATATGCTTGTCTATTATAGCACCAAAAGTCTTGTGCAGCAGAAACATATGCATTCTGGCCACAGGCAGGCTAAGCTTCAAGCCTAGTGTGATATTATGAGGAAACACTGATACTGATGTAGGATTTAGACTCACAGAATGATGAAGCCATGTCATCCTTGGGTGGTGTTTGCTTCAATTTTCTGGAACTTCTAATCACACCTAGAGTGTAACCATGGTAGTCTAAGTGGTAACCAGGAGCCATGGCAGTTAGACCATGAACACATGTCTACCTATTCTGCTGTGAAGTGGCTTCCATTGGATAAAAATGTCCACAAGAGAGACAAGGGCACACATGTGAGTCCCATAAGATGACACCCATCAGTTCATTCCCTCTGTGCAAATACTCTGTGATCCTTTTAACTAAAATCGGCCAGAAGAAGAAATATTTAAATATGGGGGGTTTACGACTTTCCCTCACTTCCACTAATCCCTGTTAAAATATTGTAAATAGCTCAGAGCTTAGAGTTGCGAAACAGAGACCTAAGAAGACTTAACCGAAAATCTTTTGTAAAAGATTCAACTAAAACCTTACAACAGATAGCTAAACCAATCCACTTTGATCCATGAAAATTATCTATAGTCTTTATCCCTCTTATCTTTAAAAAATGAAGAGCGATCACTCATATGTAAAGCAGATAATTTTATAAGAGTTTTACTAAAACAAAATGTCTTTTGAGATTTTAAAATGTTTCTATCAGTAATTCTGAATGAGGGCAATTTTGATTTGTTCGGCTTCTCCAGACCCGCAGAGCCTCCCATTGCTCCTGGGTGTGGGCACTGCCTGACGAGTTTCCTGGGAGAAAGTCCTGTGCTCCCTTCTCATAAAGAGATGGATGGATGGGTTTTGTAGGCAAATAATGATGTGGAGTTCAAAGCACTGACGGAAAATTTAGGCATTCCTAAAAAAAATAGTGCAATAATATTTGTTGATTTTTGAATTTTGTTTTTGCTCTGTCTTCAGATGGTGAGTTGAGACAAGAATCCTGGCCAGGAACACTCAGCTAGATCTGCAGGCATTACTTATCGTGAGGAGGATGCAGGCGAAGCTGGAATCAGCTTTTATTTTGTTTTGATTATGGTTGTTCTAAAGAAACATTTCACACATATATAAACATAATAAATCATTCTTTTCACAAAATATCCTCCCCCAAATCATTCAGAACTAACTGGAATTGAATTGTGTCAATGTTTTTATGCCTTTATGCCAATGCTTCATTGAGATCTAAGTAGTTTTATTTTGAGTAAAATGTGATGGGGGACAGGGGAGGTGGTCTATTAGGCAAAATCATTGCTCTGCAAGCATTAGACTTTATTTTCAGATTCCCAGAAGCCACATAAGGCTGAGGGTAACCCTAAGAAAGGAAAACTGAAAAGGGTTGGAGAGGGGTGTATCCAGGAGCATCTGAACAGCCAGTCCAGCAAATCCAGTGTGTGTGTGTGTGTGTGTGTGTGTGTGTGTGTGTGTGTGTGTGTGTGTGTGTGTGTAAAGACACACAGACAGACAGACAGACACAGACAGAGACAGAAAAAGAGACAGAGACAGAGACAGAGAGAGGGAGGGAAGGAAAAAGTGAGGGAGAGAGAGACTCTGTCTCAGAATATAAGGTTGAGAGTGAAAGATGCCCAATGTCTGGCCCCTGTGTTTCCGTGCACAAAGAGTGCACTTTACACAGATAATACACAAAAACTCACTGTGAGGTGTAGCATAATATTAAATAAACTGTTCCTGTCTTGTTTGAACTCTGTGTATTTCTTTTGTGTGGCCTCTTTTTGCTTGTAGAGAAAAGCACATGGTGAGATAGGAGTTTGAAGTCCGCTGTTACCGCCAATTTTAGCTATGGTAACGATGTTAAACGTAAGGTTGTGATCTAAGTTCTCCACAATGACAGATCACATGACCTTGTCTTAATGGAGCCTATTATTTCATGTGCTCATTTGAAAGAAATGGAAGATACAGACAAAATGTGTCCCAAGCTTGAGAAATAAAGTCCATCTTTTGTCACATACAGATGTAAAGACTCGCACTAAACCACCAGTGAGAATTATCTCTTCTTTATTGCCCCCCTTAAAACTAAATAGAACTTAGCTTATTTTCTTCTGCACTTCTACCAGCCCCCAAGTGAGAGCAAAACAGGAGTCAAACAGATCCCTTCCTAACGTATTAACTTCTGAAACAGTTCCCCCATTTCCCTCTAGACTATGGAAGTGTTCTCTGTGAAGTAATAGGTCACAATACTGTATACATTATAGAAATGAAACGAAGCATTTGAGTGATAAGAAAATCATCTTAATAGTTTTCTATTCTTCTCTAAAGGTGATTCCCAGAACCATTTTACAAATACACCAGGGTTGGTGGCACAAAGAATACATATATTTAATATAAATGCTGCATGTAACCACAGAAATTGGTTGATGTGTGGACACGCACCTATTCCAAGTTGTGTATGTTTTCTGAAGATTGCAACTAAGAAATTGTGGTTGCTGATGTGTGCTTCACAATGAAGTTACATATCCAGCTGTCAGACTAATCTAGACTCTACAACTCTATTAATCTAAACTCTATCAGCTAAATGTGATTTTAAAAAAGGAAAAAGAAAGTTGGTTTTCTCTCTTACGAACCACAGGAGTGGTGAGTTGGAATTTGAGTAACAGATCTGAAAATCTACTTCTTATGCTGCAATTACTGCTGCTTAATTCTGTCTCCTCACTGTTATGCAGCCAGCATATGCTGTTACTACTTCTCAGGCACAAACAATTATAAAGCTCACTTGACAAATTATTAGAACCGGCTTAGAAAGGCCAATAGGTTTTACCATTCTTACAATTTCCACAATTTTGTTTGAAACCATGACTTTTCTTTGGCTTAAAGGTACAAAGGCCAAAACAATGTTATTTACCATGTGATTTTAAGGTAAATCTAGGTAAGAATGAATTATAATACTGATTTGAAATGACAGAGAAGGTTAATTTATGAGTTTGCTAACTGCTTTGTTACAGATACTGGACATTATTCTGTGTAAGAACACAGAAAGCAAAGGAATGCATTTACAGCAAACACCCCTATTTCACATGAGAGTGACTAGAAAATTTATAAACATAATTACTTCAAAATATGTCTTCTTTATGTGAACGATTTCTCTTTATCCTGCTGGGTAAGTGCACAAGTGCTGAAACTTTGCCAAATACTATTCTCTGGATTTATTTAAAATAAAAAGACAAATAAAAACTAGAGTAAAAAAATAATATAGATCAAAGTTACAAGAGATCAAATAGGGACTGCCTCCCCACTCCCACACACATTTTTCCTCAAGCAGGTATACATACATGTACATACACACCACAAACACACACACACATACATACACATGCACATACACACACATACTACACACAAACCCACATATATACATGCACACACATACATACCCATTCACCCACACACATACATAAACACAGTCACACATCCCACAAGCATACACATACAAACATTCACACACCACACCACACACACACACACACACACACACACACACACACACACGTATACCTTTAATACACACATGTGTGCATGTGTGTGTACATGTATCTTGACATTTTAATCGATCACAGCTGTTTCCAGTTTCCATTTCCATGCCATTTTTTCTCTGGCATGTAATGTGAAGATATCACTTCTTGTTTCCTTATTAGCCTACCGAATTTTCTTAGAAGAAATACCATCTGTCAGGATATATTTACAGAACCATGTATCAAAGCTTCACTCAGTTCACATGCTAACTTTTCAGACTTGGATGCTGAAGTCAGGTTGATCGGGAACTGCCTTATGCTAAAGTCTTGAGACTATGATTGCAGTTTTGAGGTCTGGGGTGCACTCACCGACATATTTGTCTTGTGGTCTAAAAGGACAGCAGAGGGAGCCCCAGCATGAGCTAAGATGAAGCACGGGCAGAACAAAGACTCTTCAGGGTACAGAGACAGGCACAGTGCCCTCTACTGGAGTTGCTGGTACACTCAGATTTCAACCTGAAACTGTGAGCCCTGAATCCTAAACCTGTTCTCAGCAACCTTGATTAGTGTCATAGTTAGGGCGCATGTAGCGGTGCTTTCAAAGTAAAGTCAACCTTACTTTCAGTTAAAAGTAAATACTTATTAATGATATTTGTTTATAAATACTTCATAGTGTTTCAAACAGAAAGATTAAAGAGCTGTACATTTTATCTGATTTTAAGAGGTTAAATTTCAAAAATTTACACACACACACACACATACATACTCACAAGTTTTAACTCATGCCCTGGTGCTATATTTAATGATTTGCAAGAGTTAAATGTGATATAGAAGGTTAAAAGAAAGTAAATACCTATGTTAAAAATACATGAATTTTGTGCTTAATAAGTCAAACTAATTTTTTTTGGAAACCTCACTCATCTTAAAAACTATTTTTTCATCACTATACAAATAACTTATTACAAAATCCTAACATGATACATAATGAACATCCTTCGTTTTGTGCTTACATAAGTACACGAATCTCAGGTAAAATAGATTTGGTCTTGCAGTACACGAACACAGTCTACGTTAAGGTTTGGGTCAGGGTTTATGTTGACTGAATGGCATATTAAATGTATATAATTTCCTTGCAGTGGTCTAAAGCTAAAGCCAGTTTAATCAATCCATTTCAACTTCTGCTAACTTCATAATTCTTTTTGAAGGCTAATGTACAGGAAGAGACCTTTTAGTTCCAAGTGTTTGATGAAGCCGGTAATTTTATTCTAAATATACAAATATTAATTGTAAGAAATCTCTCATTGTATTTTATCATGTAAGCAAATTCAAATCCACTATAAATGGCTTGTGACCAAGGCGTAATCATTCGAAAATAAGCTCACTGGTGGCTATCATTTTTCAGTAAAGTCTAACCTTAGATTTAAATAACATATAAGAAAGCATTATAGTACATTTAATTATCCCTATAATATTTTAGATGAGAAAATATTTGTTTCCCTAATATTTTATTATGGCTTTACCACTACTGGAAACATGTGAATGTGTTGTGGGAAAGAATATATTTGATGTTTTATTTACATTTTTGACTAATTGAAATTTTCTTTTCAGTGGTTTTTGTTGACTTTTATAACACTGTTTTCAAATGTATACCTTTAATACTAAAAATGGTAGATATGTATATATGCTGACTGTGTGCATATAGCATTGATTTACAGTAAAACTACATTTTACTGTTTTGTTTTCAGACAAGGCTATTGATAATGTAACCTAGGCTGACCTTGAACCCATGAACTTCCTACTACAGCTGTAATTACAGATATGAACCACCATGCTTGGCTAGAAAAAAAAAATCTTTTACTCGAAGAAAATGTGACTCTCAAGAGAGAGAAACATCCTCAACCTAGCGATTGAGTATAAGCAATTCTTTCTCCTTCATATTGGCCTACTAACATGAATAGTTTTCATTATCTATGCCAGGAAAAATCTTCCTTAGCTCTGCCTTGTTTGACCTGAAAAGCCATGAGGAAATTATAACCACCACCCGTGGCAACACATGGCTCTGCATCTTCCAAAACACAAGCCTGATGATCCAAATAAGTAAGAAGAACGCTACGTCACATATTTTATTTGATACATTTTAGGAAATGAATATTTAATGAGAAAAGGCACAAAGAATTTAAATACTGAAAAAAATGTGAGCTTGGTAAATTTAGTTATTGGTTATGTGCTTTTAAATGTATTTTGCACCACAAGTCAATGAGATGAATACTATTTTAATATTGTCTTACAGGTAAAAAAAAATATTTAGATTTACAGAAACAAAAATGATCAAGTAACAGAGCTTACATGAGAAGCCTTGGCACTTGATCACAGCCATTCTTGGTTTTGTTATGTCGCTTGTTCTTTAAAACTACAGCATTCCATCAAAAGAAATAGTAAAAGTTTATTATTGAGGGGAAATGTACAGAGGCTGTAAAAACACTTGTTTTCCTTTGTGGTAAACTCTGAGCATCTTAAACACTTAAGAAATGAGGTCATGGGTGTGGCCCATTACATTCATCCCATTTAATAGAAACTTCTTACAGATTTCTTCCTCAGGGACAGAAAAATTCAGAGAGCTAGCTAGATATGTATCTGCCTGGGTACATGAGACTATTTTTACAAAGATACGTTTTTCAAAAGCCCATGTCTTCTGTATTTTCAATTGTCAGGGTTCTTATTATGGTAAAAATTAAAGGACAGAAATTTCACTACTCCAGCTCTTATTCCCATCATTCTAACAGTTAAAGTATCTATAATATATATATATATATATATATATATATATATATATATATATATATATGTGTGGGGTGTGTGTGGGTGTGATATCACATTAAAGGGTATATAAGGAGTGAGAATTTGATAATTATAGCTAAGTAACTTAGCTAAGGAAAAACTAATTTTGAGTGTGTAAGAATAACACTTATCCTAACACAAGGGATTTTTTTTTCCTAAGCCTTCCCATTGAAGCATGTGTTGGATGGAGGGAAGATTTTTAGAGAAATAACCATTAAGGATAACTGGTAAGAAATACAACATTTGATTTCATAGGCATTACCATGCTTCAAATGTGAAACGTATCCTACATGCCAATCTGAATCCTGCACCCCCAGTAAAAAGGACTACATTCAAAGCTATGGAGTCCTTAAGGAGATGAGGTCTGATTGGTAAAAAAACATATCACCATTCCATGGTCTTAGAAGGTTATCCCAGACCCTGGTTCTCACCTGAACTTTCTGTTTCCTGCACTGGGACACGTGAACCAAGCACAGTCCAGACATCCCTGCTGTAGTCAATCCTAGCACCAAGCCTTCCTCCATCATGATGGACTGAAATCCCCTAAAAGCAATGAGCCAAAACCAAACTCCTTTTCACTTTCATTTTTTTCTGCCATGTATTTTGCCACAGGGATGCAAAATAAATTAATACATTGCTTTTTAGAAAAGTTCTACCCATGATCATTCATAAGTGAAATTAGTATTTAGTACAAAGGTTATGCTCCCATAACTATATATAGCAGAACTTACAAGATCATAAAAAAACCTTCATCTTCATAATTTCTGAAGCCTAAATAGAAAGCCAAAGACCAATTTTCATTAAAAGTTCAGTTTATGACCTAACACAATCACTACTTCTGGCATAACTAGGCAGTTTCAAATATTTCACTTGTATTGATTTATTCATCCCCCCTTCAAACTCCTAAAGGCAATCAGCCTGTTCTTTCCAGACAAGGAAACTGAAGCACATAGCTTACAAACATTTCCCAAGTCTGAAAGGCCCCTCTAAGTTAGTGCAGAGCCACAGAGCCATGTTCATGGATTCGCCATCAGGCTTACTCTTAAGAAACACCTGTCATTAAGTTCCATCTCAGAAGTTCTTCTGTGCTTTAAACCGCAGTAAAGGAGAGTTGGGAAAAGCCTCAGCTGAGTGCCAATGCTCCAGTGTTCTGCATACACTGCAGGTATCCGAGAGGACTGTGGCTGTAAGTCAAACAGTTTTCTACCTGACAGCATTGCAGACTCCGTCTGGAATCTGAACAGGACGCTGCATCTCCCTCCTACGCTGTCATCATTTGTCATAGACAGCTTTCTTTTTTGTTTTCTTAGCCCCCGGGACAGTGTGGAAAATTCCACAGGATAGTAGGAAGACACCATCTTATTAAATGAAAGGTGGCGTGGATGGCCACATTGATATCAACTTTTCCCAAACTTTCTGGTTTGATGAGGGGAGTTATTTTTGCTTTAGGGTCTTTCGTCAAGCTGTTGCAAGTGGGAGTGTGTCTCTCTAGTACTAGGTGGATGATGTCTTCTATAGTGTTCATATTCAGCTTCTGCCCACCTACTTTGTCTTGAAGCTTGGATTTTGTCTGTCCACTTATCTACCTCTGTGCGCCTTAACAGATTTCTTAACTAAGGAGTATAGATTTAAAAAAGGAACATGCCTGACAAGGTTGTCATAATGTCCATAGTATGCAAAAGAGATTCCCAGAGTAGGTGAAGCCTTTACCAAGTGATCCCTCAACATAAATAAATAAATAAATATTATATATATATATATATATTTAAGTTGGGAAAATCAAGTTTAGAAGTCTAAACTTAGTCCTGTACATGAATACTAATCATTCTTGGAACTATTTCAGAGGTAGAAATATGTTTTCATTCGGTTATTATATTGAAGACACTGAGATTTAAATTAATCACCTGGGAGTAAAATGTGGCTTGTATTTGAAATGTCCTCAGCCAGCATGTCTACGATTTCTTAAAATGTCTTAAAAATTTCTAATATTTTTTCATTTTTTTTTAGATTTATGCATTTATTTTATGTACATGAGCATTTTGTTTACATGTTTGTGTGTGTGTGTGTCTGTTACCCTTAGATGGTCAGAAGAAGATGTCGGATTTCTTGATCTGGAATTATGAATGGCTTGTGTCACGGTGGGGGTATCAGGAGTCAAACCCGAGTCTTCTGGAAGAGCAACAGTACTGCAAATCACTAAATCATCTCTCCAGCCCTGGGGTCATTTTTTTAAAGCTACTTTGCAAATGCAGTAATGTTTTGTAGGGTAGGAGAGGTTTATAAAGTAGTATAGAGGGATAGAGCTGGGCCAGGGTGGAGCCTTTAAAGTCCTGGCCTTTAAAGGCTCCATCCTGGCCCCTTCTTTTAGCAAGTCTTTCTTTCTAGCCCACTGTGACATGAGGAATCGCCTCCGCATGCTCCTGCATCTATAGAGTCTGCTGTGGATTCCCATTACAATGGCCTAGGAGCTTCAGAATCCATGGCGCAAACTAGATGTTTCCTCCAAACATTGGTTTTTGTCCATTATTCTGTCAAAATTACTTAACTAATATTGCAGGATACACTGCTTTGAACTTTATGAGAAGTGCACCCTATCAATTTCTACATACTGTTGCTGACCAGTGTATGTGCTTTATTTTGCTCTCTTTAATGAAAAATAAGTGTCATTCAATCTTGGGTAGTCTATATTTTGAAGACATTGATGTCCATGATCATTTCATAGACATTGTTCCCCTTCTTCAGAAAAAAAAAAAGTAGATTTGGGCCAGCAAAATAAATCCTAGCTTTATGACTATCATCTGTCTATAGGAGAGAAAGTTCATAGAGCCTTGACTTTGGCAATTTGAAGTACCCTTACTCTACTAGAGTCATAGGATGTATTAAAGTGCTATTATTTCAATTTACCAGTTAATAAAACATAGTGATTTTCTTTCAGGTATTCTTATAAGTTCTGTGACAGTCTGAGATAGCCTCACCACTGTAGAAAGCTCCAGTTGTAAAACTATTTGAGTTGGACTTCAAAACTTGAATCCCTCAGCTCCTGGTTAGTTATGTATCTTTGGGGAAATTATTCAGTGTCTTTGAACTACAAATTCCTTGCTATCAGTACATACCTCATACACACATTAAATCTGAGCAAGAGTCTAAGATACTTCACATAGAACCAGCAGGTGGTAGCTATTGGAGTTGAGGTTGGTTTAAGCATTCAAGAGCAGGTTGAAGTAGGAGTGCCATAAACCTCCTGATCCTTAGATACTCTGACTCTAAAAATCAGCGAAGCCAGACATAGAACTTTTTCTTTCAATTCACAATGTGATCCTAGTGGATATAATTCAAGCTCTCTGACCTATGTATATGGGATCCAGCTGTGGTCAGTCAATAGTTAGAACTAACTGAATACTTTCAGCTGAGGAAGTTGATAGCATTATCCCAAATGGTGTATTTCCCAAATATTGTGCCACTGACCCTTTCAATTTGTCTCTGCTGATAACTTCATGTACTTGAAGCATTCATACGTGCTTTCATCACGAAACTGAATCCTGACAGGTGGACCAAAAGTAACAAGTATCTCTTTATGCTAAAATCACATCTTTAACATAATTGAATTTACTTAAGCACTTTTGGATGACATGCGAAATGTCAATAATGGTTTGACACACTCTTTCTGATTAATATATGTGGTACCCAGAGCAGGAGGATGAAAGGAGCACTTCAGGGGTAGATGTGTCCCTTGGGAGTCTGCTTGTCATTTTAAAAACACACAATAGCCAATATATTCAAATCCCTCTGCTCAATGCAATCAGACACTGGGACACAGAACATGATGGTCTGTTGGGACAAAGCCCAGGTATTTCTGCCTACTTACTTTCTCCGGGGCTTAAATTTTTAAATTTAAACTACAAAAGAAAAGGTGTAAGAAAAGAATTTGCTATGCAAGAGAACAGTTGAACATTAGTTGTCAATTTCTTATAGAATTGTTTTCTAATAATCTCTAATGCTTGATCATTTATTGCTTTCATTATGGAATGTCACATGGGAGAGGGAAAGGGGTCTTCCTTAATTCCAGTGCTGACAAGATTAGCATTAGGGTAATTGCCTATCCACTCCTCCTCAGTTCAGTTTTAAATAGTATTAATTCTCAGTTGTATCGACTTTAAACTTCCCATCTTCACACTAGGGAGGGAAAGGAAGGAGAAAGGAAGGAGGGAGGGGAGGAATGAGAATCAACGGTGTTGAGTCAGGCATCATGGACTTCATTGCATTGTTTCAGGTTTTCTGATCTTAAAACATTTCTTTATATTTACATCTTCCAATTGTGAAACCGAATTTTTTCACGCCAAGGCTCAGAGAGGTAAGGCTATCATTTCCCCCTCCCATTCATAACATACTTTTGTTTGTTCTTTGTTCTTTTCTACTGCCTTTCAGGGTGGCCATATGCATAGAGGTTTGAATACAAAAACTAGTATTCAGAAATGGCCCCAGGCAGTGATTCTCCAGAATCTTCCATGGAAATGGAGGGGTGTTGCTATACCATACTCATAAACTATATTTCTTTCTTTGGAAATAATGTTTAATAGAATTAATGCTGTCTTTGCACAAGGTCAGCCTCTTGTAAGATGATCAATCCCAAACTCCTTTTAGAACTTTGAACAATTTTATACACTCAAGACAGTATGTTAGGAAAATATCTCCCCCACACAGTGCACTGATTAGACTGGCAAAGATCTTAACTTTCCTGATTTTCATTTAGATTCTTAACATTTGAGTTGACTGAGGCTCCAGTTAAAACCCAGGTCTTCTGGAAAATATCACAGGATTTTTTTTTAAATATATAGCTACAAAGAACAAGAGAAGATTTGTGTCTCAAGAGAAAGATCTGCAGACTGAATATTGCAGAGAAAACCACTTATTCACTTTGTAAAGATGAAAAGGTATAAAGGCCCTAATGGGTAATAAAACATCTGTTGGCGGGGGACTCTAGGGGCTGTCATATCAGACCATGACCACGTGGTTGGAAAAGTACCTACAATCTCAAAGAAAATTCTAAGTATCTTTCAAGGAACATGCTTAGATATATCTTAGAAAGACTCTGGCTTTTATAATGTCTAATTTTTATGTTCAGAGAAAGCACCCATCCACAACACCATTTTAAAGAGAAATCCAATCAAAAAATATAATTTACACACACACACACACAATATTATATTCCAGACTCTTTGCTTTTTACTATAACCTTATAACTTACCTTAAAAACTGATTACATTGTAATTATAATGTACTGAAATGGTTAAATAAGAAAATCCTGACGGATACTCCGGGGAAGTGTATCTGGTTGGCTTAGCACTAACTACAGTTTTGCTTCTGGAAGCCTCTCCCACTGAGCAATGCTGATAAGTAGGAAGGGAGCTGGTCATTACACCCATTTCACATCGTGAGATGGAACTAGTCCATAAACACCTAAATGCTAACGAGAATCACATGGCAGCCATTAGGGGAAAAAGAAGAAAGCAAGAAGAATGAAATGCAGGTGTTGAAGAAACATCATGGGTAAGGACATGAGGAATAAAAACAGATTTTTTGACTAAAAAAATGAGGAAAAAATCTACTCTATTACCATAAAATTCCAGTTATATTACACTGAAAACTATTTGTTCTTGTCATGCTTGTTCAAATACCCCATTTAGTTTACAGGAGAAGAGTTCAAGGGAAGGGACTGATGGCCCAGATATAGGGTATATTGCAGACTGAATGGACACTAGAATATAAATGGTATTTTAACGAGAAGTATATTGGCATTTCAAAATGTTAGCCATGATAGGAGTAATAGCCCATCCATGTGTTAGCCATAATGAAATTATGTGGGTAACAACATTAAATAAATGAGGTACTTATGGCTTAACATCATATCCATTATTATGAAAAATATGTTTTCACATACAACACTAGTATCTCAATGTTTTGTTCATATTCAGAGTTGTAATCAGAATGTTATGACAATCATCGGTCTACGCCAGAAGTTAGGGGACCTGAGTGAGCACAGTGAGGGCAGAGGAGGCAGAGGGTGGTGAGGCTGAACGTAACCTACAAACATGATTTTGTGGGACATGTGACTACATAGACACTTCTATCTGTGCAGAGCATGTATTTACGTAAGCAAGTATAGGCAACAGTAAGCATGATAATGGCACATCAGCATACATCATGTAGGCAAACACAAATACTGTAGAAAAGAAGGGAATTCCCCACAAACCCATTTGCCAAGTATTCCTCGGTGTCCACTGGCTTCATTAACATTATGGAAACATTGTTACTGAAGAATGCAGTCAATCTATGGGAGCCAAGTAAGGATATGTACACACACACACACATACAAGCACGTGCATACACGTGCATGCAAAATGAAGCATTGCATCAAGAAACTACCTTAATAGAAGACAGCACTTTACACACCTCAGCCCCAGGATTGCCAGTGTGAATGCTTGGGCAATTCCACATACTAGGGATTTAGGCAGCACCACCAGTGTTTCCACAGTAAGTGGTCCCCTACTGCTGCTGTGCATAAGCATCCCAGCATCAAAAGATCCACGGTTAATTCATTGGAGCTTGGAATTAAGCATTGACATTTACAGAACTCCGGCACCATCAAGCTGAGAATCACAAATGTGAAAATGTTTGTGGGAATACATTCTGTGACAATGACAATCAGTCCCACAGGCTGTACTTTGGCCTTTTGTAAAAGGTGGTTGTAATTGATGGCAGCTTCAAAATCCATTCATTCAATGCTAGCTCACCATCAGCCTCGCTTTTTTTCCCTCCTAATCTGTTCTGCTTTGCTTTAATATGTTAGCCCTCCTGTTAGGTGCTCTCCTCTGGGTTCCTGCCCCACCCCACATGCAAGCCTGCCTTACAGCAAGGAGTACCAGTGCTGCCTCTCTCTCCTTGCTGTCAGGAATCACTCACAGATGAGAGCAGCTTCAGCGGTCATGCAGCTGAGGATAATTGGATTTGATGCCACCAACCATCTAAATGCATAGAGGCCAGTAAAAGCTGCTTAGTTCTTGGATACATCGCAGGGCAGAAATAGCGATTATCACAGTGTGAATTTTATTCTGTTGCACGTAGAGCAAGCAGTCCCCCCCCCCCACCCTTCTAACTCCGAAATCAGGCAACTTTCCTGCATAGATGATTTGCTTCCATTCTGATTAAAACTTAGATAGGTATGTAGATATTAGATGATAGAAAATTAGATAAAAGATATTAGATAGGTAGATAGTAGATAAATAGATGATAGATAGATAGATAGATAGATAGATAGATAGATAGATAGATTGAAAGATGGTAGATAGATGAAAGATAGATGGATAGATACATAAATACATAGATAGATGATAGATAATATTGATAGATGCTAAGCAAACATACATAATAAATACTTCCACAGTGAGTCTACTTGTAAAAAAACACATGAGCTATGAAGAAAAGCTATTCTTTCTCTAATGCTCAGTGAAAGGGATAAACGAGAGAAATGGGCAAAGCAGGGGCAGGAAGAGGCACAGAACATGGGGAGGGAGTGCTATAGATAAAGCCTCTTGCACTTATCTGGCATCCTGTTAGTAAATAACTTTATAAGTGCTCTCTTTTTACCTCATAAGTGCTTCGTTATGTATGAAGCTTAGAGACAGACAATTTTGCTTAAGTCCAAATAAAGTGATTTATTTAAAAAAATGCTTCTTTCCAGCAAATCCACAAAATGGAGTCAAGTGGCTCTCTCTGAACTCCCTCCTTCAGTTCCTGATATCTGCAACAGCAAGAGGGTAATGTTTACGCCGCTCCCCTTCTGTCTCTGCTGTTGAAGAAAGAAATCTGGTTTTTATCAAGCTCACTGACTTTTTTTTTTTTTTTACAATAGGAGAAAATATCGAAATAAACTGAGGCAGCATATTTATATAAAACTACCTCTCAGTATGATAATTACATTGACATAACTAAACAAACCCCAAAATCTTTGGAGTTACACAATTACTTGTTCTAGAACTTCTGAAACAACACTTAGATCAGTTGATATGTTTCAGAACTGACTCTATGTCTCTTAGGTAACTTGGTACCAAGCTCTGAGTCAACAGAGAGAGCACATAATGGCTCTTGCTACGATTTGAGTATGGCATGTGGACTCCAAAGGTTGTATGTGATAAACACATGCTCTCTAGTTGATGGACCAAAAGATAGATGAAAAGCTCATTCCTGAGGATGCTAACATTGTCAAAGGATTCTTCTTCTTCTTCTTTTGATAGTAGTGTAACTTAGTGGGCAATGAAGATGTCTTGAGTAGATGAAAGACATTAATTACTGTGATTGCTCCTCTGAAGTGTTCTCTCTGTCTCTGTCTCTGTCTCTGTCTCTGTCTCTGTCTCTGTCTCTCTCTCTCCATACTTCTTCTTCCTATTTTTGGGGGGATGGCTGCTATGGGGTGTGTAGGTTTGCCCCATGATGTGATTTCCGCTGTGATACTCAACCTCCCAATAGGCCCAAAGCAATGAAACCAAATAAACATGGACTTAAAGACTCTGAAACCATGAGATCAAATGAACCCTACCCCATTTGCACTGAGTTTCCTAAGATAAGTTTTCAGTTTCGGGAAGGTATTATACTTGTACACTTCTTTTACTACCAAAAATGTCCCCTTCCATGTATTCATAACATGGGATGGCTGGGCTCTAGCTCATTCTCCT
This sequence comes from Mus musculus, assembly GCF_000001635.26. Taxonomy (NCBI): domain Eukaryota; kingdom Metazoa; phylum Chordata; class Mammalia; order Rodentia; family Muridae; genus Mus; species Mus musculus. The sequence continues at coordinate 128,326,102 of NC_000069.6, read as the reverse complement.
ACCCTTACCTCTGAATTCGATTAGCAAGTAAACCTATTCCATACATCCAAGCAAGAGAGTAAAGCTCTGAAGACCATGTTATTATTACCAACCAAATATGTTGTCCAGGAATGAGTCTGGATTTCTCAGAAATGTAGGGAGGAAGCCAATCCAGGGAAAGAGATCTAAATTAGTGCTCAGAGGCCTTGGAAGGAGGAACAGATGTCTTAAATACACAAATTACATCCTTTACTCTCAGCCATTGATAATGAAAAGAAATGCCTTGGAGCAATAGTGAGTGACTTTTGAGAGACATGCACAGACTATACTCAACAGAGACTTAGGAAAACCTGATCCAGATGTAGGAGAGCAAAGGCATATGACACCTTAAGACAGAATAAAGAGGCATCCAGATCCATGGATACACAAAGTGCTACTTATTGACGGCTGGTGGAACAAAATGTTACCTTGGCAAGTAACAAGATAGGAATATGGACATACTACAAACCAGGAAACAGAGCTTATATGCTGGCCTAGACAAAAAAAAAAAAACACACAACTAGAGTGTACCTGCACTACCTTTGAAACTTTTAGCATTTCCAACATCAGTAAACATGTCATGTGTATGTTTATGTAGGCATGTCTGGTGTATGTGCTTGTGTGTCTAGATTTATGTGTTTTTGTATATGTGATTGCACGTAGGTACATTTATATTTATGTGTCTATGAGTGTGTATCATAGGCCATTGGCTAGACCTATGCTTAATACTGATATTACTCATTGTCAAAATGGCATGTTACTATAGTCCCTAAATGAATTGTGTTCTTATGCAAATTTGGTAGCTTATTTCTAACAAATGTAAGATTGTTGCACATTTTTGCAAAAGTTATCCATCTTTTTACATTTTGAAATTTACAGAGGTCCAGAATGATACTGTATGTTACTATTCCTTAGAACTAAGGGGAACTTTGCCTTTATTTCTAGCTCTAAACATGAAGGTGGTCACTCTTGCTTGGCCCACATTTGGGTCTAGTTTGACTGCTCCAGTAGATTCCCACTATCTCTTCTTTTTCAAAAGCATTCTTATTTCTAAATGGGATTAAAGGATTCCCCTGTGAGGGCCTCTGCTTAGACTACAAACCAGTCCAAATCTCTAGCAACCTCCCCAGTAACAAAGTAACAGATTTCAAGAAACAGTTTCAAACTTCAAAGACTTTTTTTTAATCGGGTTAGTTATTTAATTAGTTATTTATTCAGTTAGTTAAATCTTTTTAGATAGGATAACACGTAGTAGCCCGGGAATTTAGGATCCTTTGGTCTCCCCAGTATGGAGGTTAGAGGCTTGTACTATCACCTATGCATAATTGCGTAATTGTGTTATTTTAAAAACAGATTATATATGTTCTGAAAAAAAAAAAAGACCATCCAAAGCTGTAGGTGTATCTTGATGGAAGAGTGTTTGCCTATTATATATATGATCCTACTTTCAATTCCCACCACAAATATAGAAAGCAGAAACTTTCAATATTTTCTATATTTTTATCATTTCCATTATGAGAATGCATTATTCTATAATTGTAAAAAATATTAATGCTTTAGGAGAGGGCTTATCACCATTCAAACTATAATATAAGCTAGACTGCATATCTGGGAAGAGGAATGGACATTTAGAACCATCTAGTCACACAGCAGTGTAGTCACATAGACAAGATGGCATTTTTCTTGACTTTCTTGTTGATGTGCATGTACCTGTTGAAGCCAGGGAATGAGACACCCTGGAACTGGCATTATGGCAGTTGTGAACCATCCAGTGTGGTTTCTAGGAACAAGGTCTTCATGAAGACAGTAAGAACTCCTGAAGACTGGGCCCTGTCTCCAGATCCTAAAGGCATATAGAGACCCTAAAGGGACATATTGAAATTTCTAAATACCTCTACTCCAAGCAAGGAATATGAGTCCCCCCCAAAAAAAAGATCAACCAAAGAGATGTAGCCAGAATGTTAGATGATACAGACATACATAACATATTTAGGAAAGTTTAATCCAGGATAATAAAAATAAATACATGAAATGGTTTGGCAGAGAAAAGAGTGAACTGGAGGTATTTGAAAACTGCCAGTGAGAGGAGCCCATTACTAAAGTTCTGTAAACATGTACTAAGCTGTATGACACATGGTCAGATACTTTCTATTCTTTAGTTTTCACGATACAAAAAAAATAGTAAATTACTGTCAAAGATTGATAAATTTTGGCTGCCTAATAGGAAAATGGTAAGAACATATTTTTCTAAGTGTTGGACTCATGCTTTCCAATCAGGGAAAATGATGACCTTTTCCACCGTGGTCCAGAACTCATGACCACACGGAAAGCCATCTGGATGTCTTCTGAGAGGCCTCAGCTCCAGTGGACTGTCCTTGTTGTAGGATTTTTTTTTCCGTCTTTCTTACAGAGATGTCGAGGAGAATTCACATAGAAAACCTGTAATCATGTTCTTTCCTTTAATTACAAACAACCTTTTAAGTAGAGACATGAAATCTGACAGACCCTTGAATTTCCCTCGCAGTCAGAACACACACTGTTTTGAAGTCTAGGTCTTACAGCTGCATCGTGCACACAAACATGGGTCCCCAGGTGTCCTTACCTCATGGACTGTGCAGGTCTCAGCTTACCAACCAAAACCCTCGCCACATTCACTCTAGCTTACAAGGGAACAACAACAAAAAAAAAAACAACTACCTTTTCAATTGTCTCATAAATTCATGCTTTAAGATGAAGAAAAAGATGTGTACCAAGTACCACTTAGAGACACGTCATAGACAGCAGTCATTCTTCATCTTAATTTACCCCACGTGACCTGGTGGCCATCCTTAAAGGGTGAGATGATTGATTGGATGAGTCTACTCTGATTTGGAAAGTAGCAGTGACTCTAAACAATGAACACCTTCACATCTGTACTGGGTGGCTCCTGAAAGGAAAGCCTGCTTGGTGGGCCTTTAAGAACACAGGAGAACCAGCCAAGCATCTTTATTAGTAGAGAAAAGTCTACTACTTAAGAGGGGAGAAAAGATGTATTTATGGCAAGAAGTTGCACACGTCATCTCAAAGAGCAGTTAGCAAATGCTATTTAAGAAAAGTGCACTACAGTTTCTAAGGCTCTGCTAATGCTTAAATCCAAATGAAACTTTTGCATCTAATCCAAGATGAAAATACCCTATGTTTAAAAGCTTTTAATGTAGTGGCACCTTCCCAGTTGTTTTTCTGAAATTTTGAGCTGAGCTTTGTCCTCTATTTTCTTCCTACAAACATGGCAAAGCCTTCCTAATCTCTCCCAAGGCCCACCATTCTCCATGAGGTGCACTTTTTGTGCTTAAATAAGCATTCCTCTTTGCTATCTGAAGATGGGTTTTGAGCATGAGTGACCTACTCTATTGGCAGACTAAGCTCTACTCTCCATTCAGGGAAAAGTCATACAGCAATCAAAACTAACTGAGTGGAATCTGCTTGTACACTTTGTTACTCACAAAAATACATAAGATCTTCACTGTGAATAGAGAAGAAAAATCTTATTACTGAAACCTCATTTTCCTAGAAGGTGACAAAGAAATATTATGCTCAACTGTCTTCTCATAATGAATTTGGATATTTGGGAAATTATAAGCATGAACATTTTGTGACAGAAAGAAAATCATTCTACCATTTAAGTGAGGAATTATGCTGTGTGAATTTAACCATGCCTTATACAAATGAAGTAAAGGAAACAATTCTAACATGTGCTATGCAGAGAATACACTTGTAAATTAGGCCCCTTAAGTATGGCTGTCTCTACAACAGAATCTACAGGTACACCAAAGTGGTGTGTCATACCAATGAACATTACTTTCTGATAACATGCATGGGGAAACTGCCCTTGGGATTGATTGAGTGGGGCTTCTATGTGCTGTTAAAACAGTTTCCCTTTGTTTCTTGGCATGCTATTCCATTTTTTGTCATTACAGTAGTCTGTCTCTTCAAGTCCTACCATCAACCATATATTCCAATATGTGAATATGTGAATTGCTTTTTCCTGTATCTGTATTTCTACAGCTACTCAATTACACAAGCCTGATATCCCTAAATACTTTTTACAATTAATTTGTCAATATAAGTTAATTGAGTGAACTGAGGCCAGAATAGTAAAATAGATAAAGGAATTAATAGTGATTAAGGACTTAAACTAAGTCACTGGCCTGGTTTTTTATTCCAGCTCAGAGTTCATTTGTACAGGGTCAAGCATGTGATAGCATGTGATACCTAGCCCTTGTCCACAGGGATAATTTGATGATGAAGTTCATAAAATTACATGGAGTACTTGGTACTATGCTTGGTAACACTTTATAGTGTTCAATAAATACTATGAATACTGCGAACAGTACGAGGTTGTAGTGAATGGTGGGGCCAGTGACAACCACTATGAACTGCTGTCAGGGGAGGACTGCAGCTCCTTACATCTTGCAGCTCTCCCTAAGATTCCAAGACAGCTCTTCTATGAAGTTCCTTTTCAATTTAACAACACAGAAGTGGGGGGAATTTACTATTTACTTGGTACTGGATACTAGACAATAAATAAAACCAAAAAGAAAAAAAAGAGAAATAAGAATAATCATCACTGACTGTCAATCGCCCAGGTGTCAAGCCCAGTGTTTGAAACCTTGTGAAGCCAAGGCACTGAAAAGATTTGAACTTGAGTCCCTCTGACTCGGACTTGTGTTCTTTGAGAAGAAAAACTAGCCATGAGGCCATAGAGAGGCCATTGAACATAGTGGGAGGCAGAGAAGAGGAGTGAATTCCAATTTGACAAAATTAAAATCTGCAAAATAGGAAGGATAAAAGCTCTGAGGCGCTCGGCTCTAAATGGGGCATCTAAGTCACACACACCCTCAGGGCTCAGGGCTCTCTTCAGACCCAGAGGTGGTAGATGGCATCGAAGAAACCGTCTTTTCCAGTCACAACAAGCCAGATGAGCGTATAAACTCACAGTAGTTGTGACAGCGTGGTCAAAACGTGTACACACTCAGGCCAGGCAAAATTATTAGCATAGAGGGAGGAAGATTGGAATGATGTTCTACCCATAACTGAGGGAACTACTACCATGTGGTGGATGCCAAGAGAGAGAAAAATCACCTGTTTTGTTTTTAACGGTGTGACTCTTTGTACATCAACCGTACTCCAGGCAAATCCAATGCACAAGATTAGTCAGTCAACAAGCCAAAACAATATGGCTAGGGGAGCGAAATATGAAATTGGGTAGGTAGGAAGGTAGAATAGAATCTGGGAGGAGCTGGGGGAGTAGGGTAAAAATAATTAAAATACATTCTTAAATTCTTAAAAAATTAAAAACCCATTATTCAAAAATGTTGACACTGGGTTTGAATACTTAATTATAATAAAGATAATAGTTAATAAATTAATAGTGCAGCATGTGTAACAAGGGAATAAAAACATTGTGGCAGCAAAGTCAAGATAAATCCAGAACTAGGATGTCAGAAAGAGGGAGCTTCTCCCAGGCCTGAGTCCCCAATATGTGGGTAAGTCCCAAAAGAGTGGTGTCAAAGCTAGCAGTGCAGGTTAAGGCCATGCTTTGAGAACTTTCAAGACAGTAAGAAATTTGGACTTTATCATTGAGATAAAAACAGATTCCAATGCAATATTTCAGCAAAATGATGAGATCATGTCTGAGCCTCTGGGAGAAGCTGTGCTATAAAGAGGAACACAGGATGGGATCAGTGGGTCTGAAGTAAGCTTCAAAATGCATGAATGACTCAAACTCTTCAATTAAGAAACAAAAAGAAACCCCCAAGGGCATTTCTCATGCCTGCACTTCTCACTATCACTGTGAGTGATAATTTCATTTCAACAATGTATATACATACTCTTATTAAATATAATTTTAGGTAAATAAAAATCATGACTCTTTATAGCTTTCCCCATTTCCCAGGCTCCTCTCCAATGTTTTTGGTTTCCTCTTTCATATCAGCTCTCTCCTGCTATTCACCTCACTAGCACCCCTTTTCCCATCCCTCATGCTGCCTTTTCAATGTCCTGGTCTCTACAGTTACTCCAAGTTATATACCCAACTCTAAGGATTTGGAACTAGGACCCACAAATGAGAGTGAGCATGTAGTTTTCCTTTCTGGGTCTAGGGTACCTCCACCAATACACTACTCTCTAGTTCCATCAATTTACCTGAAATTTTCATGATTTGATTTGTCTTTAAAGTTAAATAATATTTCTTTATGTCTATACACACCTGCATTACCCATTCATCAGTTTAAGAACACTTAGGTGTTTTGTTTGTTTGTTTGTTTGTTTGTTTAACTGTTATGAACTGAGTGCCAACTAACATTGTTGAACAGGTATCTGTCAGGCAAGTTCAAGAAACCTTCATTGCCTCCCAAGGGCTGAAGGTAAATCTGTATTGCTGAAGAAAGCAGGTTTATCAGAACTGAGCTAGATCCTCCCTAAGGAAATAGCAGAAAATGTTATACAAGCTACCAAGGAAGGAAAGTATTCAACAGCCCTAACCAATTATGATACTTACAACTACAACAACAGTAAGCATAGCAAGACATCCTAAAGGGGTGATAATGACACATCCTGGTAGTAACCAACAGCTCTGTAATTGGACATAAGTTCGGCTAAACAAGAAAAAAAAAAAGTCATTCCCGGTACTGAGAACCTAGACAATAACCCGTAGCTTGGGAGGTCATGAATCTCAGACAAAGACCTACCACCAGAAATCGGCAAATACCTGCGTTCTAAATACTTCTTCTTCTATACCCATATAAGTGTAGCTCTCATCCATCATCAAATAAGCTTCTTTTACCAGAAGATGGAGGCCACTATAGAAATATTCAACTAGCCTACATGCACAGAACAGCTGACTATGAGGTGGGTGCCATCCAGTCCCAAGTGATACATCTACAAGTAACTCCCATACCTCAGGCCTAGAAAACATCTCAGAAGAGAGGGTAAAAAGGTTGTAAGAGGCACAAGACTCATCTGCTGCAAGACTGGGTCTTCTAAATCTGATAGGGAATCTTACACTCATAATAATCTCAACAATATGGCTATTTTTTTTTAAAGTCTGAAATAAGGATAGTATCAGTTGACATGTCAATGTGGACAGGGGCAATTGCACAGGGTTCCATCCCTAGAGGAAGAGCTACAGGCAATTGAAAATTGCTGAAAGAGGGAGAATTATTCTTCCCCAGGGATGAGCAACTTAAATTGTTATCCAGTCCTAAGTGGTCAGCCTTAAAAACACACATACAAACTCTAAAACGTGTATACAATGTCTAAATGCATACATACCAGCAACGCAAAAGGGACTCAGTAGATTGCATTTATAAGTTTATTTGCATATATTATAATAATATTTGAATAAGAAGAAGTCATGACTTTGAAAGGAAGAATGGGAAGGGAAAGGGGAGGGATTTGAGGTAAGTAGGGAAATTGTGGAATTATACTTTAATTAAACATTTGAAAAGAAATGAGAAAACAATAGAAGAAACTGAAACAGTTAAAAACAGGAGTATGAAAAAAAAATGGGAGAATGAATGGACCTAGGTCAAACAGATGTAAAAGTCCACGGAGATAACATTTTGGAAGAAGTCGCAGGCAAGTGGGTAGTAATTGTACGGTCAGGAGACAAGTCTTCAAGATAGGCCTTCCAGTCTTGCTGCCTTTCCATTTTTAGAAATGTGTGCTGTCTGTCACTCCAATGAGAGGAAAGAAGCAGAGTCAGTGACAGATGAGAAGTAGCTGGCAGGCCATCAACAGATGGAATTCAAGGTCTTACCTTCGCTGTGTAATTCTAATTTGTCTTCTACAAATGCATATTCTATATGGTTATATGGAGTGAATACATTTCTTCTATATGAAAATATATAGAAGGTCAAACCAAATGAATAAAGAATGACAGGGTTTTCTTATGGGAAGAAAATATAGATCAATAGAAACGTAGAGCTTTGAAAATTCATCTTCTCATAAGGAACAGACGGGGACAGGAACCACTAGAGGACACTGGGGTCTTCAGACAAAGAAATCAGGAGGAAAGAAGCAGCTCTCTGACGCCCGGAGAGAAGACTGCAAGGATGCACATTCAGTCCCCAGGGTGGAGCAGCATGATGACAACCAGGAAGAGGCCACTGAACAGGGTGTCTGGGAGAGCAGAGGTCTAAGAACAATCTCAATAGCAGGTGAATGTCACAGGCCAGAGTATCAGTCCTTCCCGCTGGACAGTAAAGACAATCATTGCTTTGCTTGAAGAGTGGAGTTCTAATTCTTTTAGGTGAGGGTAGACATCTTTCTATGTAGGAGAAAGAAAGCCAAAGGAAGAAGGGTGTATTTTAATATGTCCTAATGTCAAAGTATAGGGCAATATTTGAAGGAAATGAAATGGGACTTAACACAGCAGGAGAGAGAGGCAAGAGGCATGAGAAGCCTTCATCTGACACCAGCAGAGGGGAGCTGAGTGAAGAGGGCAGTTACTGAGAGATGCAGAAGAGAGACATAGATGGGGTTTTTTAATTGTGTTAAGACTGGGCTAGGAGAGAAGCAGATTGAATAACTTAGATAATTTTCAAGCAAAGTATGAGATAAGGTCATATTAAAAGCAGGGAAGTAAGTCAGGGTTCAGGTTAAAAGGGGCAATAAAATTGACAAAGAGTTATCACTTGGGAGGCAGAGAACTCCATTGCCTAGAGATAAGCCAGCCATCTGGACAGTTCTGCAGGTCCATTTCAAATAAGGGCAGTTCAAATCACAGAGATTAACTTCTGGAACAAACTGGGATTCAAGGCTTGGCATTGTTTTAGAAGAAAAAAACAAACAGACAAAAGAGCCCAAAATGTTGTTAGCACAGTTCTTAGAGTAGCTGGGCTAAGAATCTGTGTTACTACACAGGTGAAAGAATCCTGAAGACAGAGGAATCACACATGCTAACCCTTCAGATCCTTGATTGGCTGAGACACAACCTACATCTAAACTCAAGGAACCTCACGCTCACCCCCCTCTTTCAAAGCACTTTCTTTGTAAACACATTTGTATTTAGCACATCATTTTCAGCACACAGGGGCGATTTGTTCCCACTTTGGCAATTCATATTCTGGCTGGTCCTGGTTCAGCCCTATCACATTTAGCTCATCATCTCATTCGTGACTTACGAAGTCAGCAGGTGTTGAAAATAAAAATTCTGGTGGATGTTCTGTTGTTTTCAGAACCCAATCCAAAGGGTTCGGTAATCCTTTAAATCTGCAATCACTAAAAAAAAGCCATTGTCACTAAGTCACAGGGAGTTTCAAAAACCACAGAAGGCAGAATTCCCCCTACGAATGCTTATTATTAAGTGAAATGATGAAAGAGGACTGATATATAACGGCAAGACGAAGTACATATGCACATCATTTGATTTGAAGTTACTGGAGCTTTTAGTCTCCTGTTTACAATGATGTGCTGGACCAAACTAATCACATGTGTAACGTTATCAGAGGCGGAAAAGCAACCTTCTTAGTGTGACAAAATGTGTATGTTCATCAATGCTCATAAACAAAGAGGCATGGGAGTGAAAGCCTGCCTGCTCACCCACAAATCAGCTCACTTAAATGCTTGTTTTGCTGCAAACACAAAATACACATTTGGTCTCCATGTTTGATATTAACATGTAGATATATTATGTTGTTTTTATAATTTTTATATCTTTCTCTGAACCTCAGAGAAATTTTACAGAACAACTACTGAGGATAGTTTAAACTAAGCACCATTACCATGTATGTTTCTAATTGTGCTTGTTGATATTTTTAAATGTTTAATGGTTCTTCCTCTAAAACCTTTCCTATTCTGTTTTTTTTCTTTATGAGACTATTTTATAATTTTGATTCTATCAGTAGAGTTTCCTGGGGTTTTTTTGGGGGGTGTGGGGGGGTTGGCTGGCTGGTTTAATTATTTTTGTTACATTTTATTTGTTCATTATATTTTGATTTTCAACAACTAAGTTTTCCAGGGAGGTATACTATTCAGATTTGTTATAACACCATTTGGCCTTCAGTAACAAGTAGTGTTTCTGTTGGATTCTATAGTCTTGCTACTAACAGCATTTCCATTTTCATGGGATCAGGAGAAAAATAAGGAAGAAGAGAAGGCACAGAGAGGTTAAATAACTTTCCCAGAGTTACAGAGTGCTATGCCTCAGAATCAACCATTAGACGTCCATCACCATCTCTTTAAACAATCTGTCCCCTTAAAGGCTGGCTGGCTTTCTTTCTTTCTTTCTTTCTTTCTTTCTTTCTTTCTCTCTTTCTCTCTTTCTCTCTTTCTTTCTTCCTGGAACTGTATTTGCAACAGTGAGGAATTTGAGTGGTCTTAGAACGGTCCTTGGGTACAGACGTCTATGAAACAGACACGGTCTGTAGCATATCAGCATCTTTCATCTCCAGCCTTCTGCTGTGTGCTAACATAAATTTCCAGGGGCGAACCCAATGCTGCAGAGCTGAGGACAGCCGCAGACAAGAATGTGAGACAGGACAATTCCTCCAGACAGGCGGTCCCAAACAGACTGATAGCACTTAAGGGTTTAAGTGACATCTCTTCTCTAAAATCCCCAGAACAAAAACCTGAGAAAAGCCTTCGGATCTCACTGCATCAGGTGTGAAACTGCCAGGCATTCATCCTTGGACTTACACCACACGGTCCTGTAAGCCCCTGTTAACAAATCATATAGAGCAGGACTCCAATTCTCTTCCTCTGGAAAGTGATTAGGAAAAAACAACATAGCTTGCTGCCAAAACCTTCCCAGAAGATATTCAGCAGAAAAAAAAAGCCCCTTTCTTTTTATTTCAATTAAAATATAATATTTCACAT